>NC_053023.1:126900723-127058956 GCF_003073215.2 Triticum urartu | reverse complement strand
AAGCTTATGGTGGAGCTTGGTTAGGATGGTGGCACAAAATTTGATGCAATTGTAAGTGAGCTTGAATAATGTTGGAAAAGATTCGCAAGTTTGCAATGCAAAAAGTATACCAAGCAATATGGGGTACACGGAAACACACACGCAAAAAGATAAGTGGGGTCATGCAACCAAGGATGAGCCAAAATGTGGAATCCACGAAAATGCTCTTGTTGCACAACACTAGAGAGACGCTAGCACGATTGCACAATAGGCGGATCCTAAGACTTGTGCACAACCTACTAAGAAAAAATGCAACGACTTCTATCCCAAGTATGCTCTATGCAAGGTGTTCCGATGATATGATCCAAGATGGTCTAGTATGACAATGTTAATGTTGTATGATTCTATGGTTCTTGCTTAAAAGATCTTTGCTTATCTTTCCCTTTTTCTTAAAAGCTTGTTTGGATCTTTGTTGTTTGAACTCTTTTCTCATGCAATGCTTCACGAACCAAGATAGCAATTGTGTATGCGATGACAACTTTGTGACACAAGAGATGATACAAGATATGCACCAATGATGTATGTATGCTATGGGAAGTAGGATCACTAATGTGCACAAGTCTCATTGGCGGCAATAATCAAAAGCTAGTCTCGATGGGTAAGCGACGCAAAGGAGTAAGGCTATGATGGCTATCAATGTAATGGCAAGAATGATGTATCCTATACCAAGATGATGTTACCGCTTCTTGCTTACAGTATGGTGTCAAAATGGTGGCACGAATACCAAGATGTAGTCGAGGTGGTCATTGTTGATGACGTGTCCACGGTGAAGATGAGCGGCGGTGATGTTGATGTCGAACCATACCTAAATAGCCGAAACACAATAGGACACGGAACCGCAACTCAAATTCTCAAACCTCGAAGTGGAAAAACGTGTCAGAGTGCGAAATGGGTAAGCAATGGTGGAGGAATGCCGAAGTTTTGATGGTGTAAAGGTGGTGGGAGTGCGTATGCGGAAGTGGTCCAAGATGCCCGAACTCTTTGTCTAGGTCGGAAGTTCCGGGTCGGCCGGAGGGTCCGGGGTCCAGAGGTTCCGGGGTTGGCCGGAAGGTCCTGTGGTCGAAAGGTCCGGGTGGGGCCGGAAGTTCCGGTGGTCGCGAATCTGGCAAGAACAGAGATTTGGGGATCGTGGATTTGGGCAGAAAAACTTGGAGAAGAACCCAAATCCGAAGGGGAAAAGAAAAAATTTGGGGAAAAAGAAGGGTGGGGAAGCTAGATCTACGAGCCACACACAATATTCACGGATCAAATCCAACAAAACTTCATCACCAACAAATCACAAAAAAATTGGGAGGGCTATTTTTGTGGGGATTTTCGAATTAGGGACAAAATCAACAAAATTAGGCTAGCAAACAAAAGGGGAGGCTCCGAAATCGTGATCAACGTGGCTCTAGATACCAAGATGATGTAGGGTGGGAACCCTAGGGGCCGATCTTTCACGAAAGGAGCGGATCCTGCGAAGAACACGAGGGGAAACACGAGGAGAAACACAAGGGAAAACACGAGAGAATCACTAAACCAACAAGAAATAGTCACACATATGCTAGATCCTTGAGTACGTAAGAGATCACACGATCCACGGTCAACTAAGGATGATACAAGTGGTAACCGGTCTTCTTCGTGACGAGGTCTTGATGGCCTTCTCCGCAAGGAGGTCTTGAATCCAAAGGGATCTTCTTCGAAGAGGGGTTGCGGTCTCTCTTAAGGAGTAGATCCGATGTGGATGAGCAAAGCTCTATCTCAAATGAGCTAATCCTTTGCTAACACTAAAACGTAGGTAGGAGAAGAGTATATATAGTCTAAGGAGTGAAAGGGTACACGGGCCTCGGCCCAAGTCGCTGCCCGCAAGCAGGGCCGGGAGTTCCGGGCGCCGGAGGTTCCGGGCCAGGTTCCGGGGAGGGTCCGGCCTAACCAGAGAGTTGGCACGGGTGGAGTTGGGTTGGCGTCCAGGGGCCGGAAGGTCCAGGCTGGCCGGAGGTTCCGGGGGCCGGAATGTCCGGGACGGGATCCGGGCTGGTTCCGGGCTAACCTGAGAGTTGGCACGCCCGGGCTGGTCGAAGACATCGGAGGCCGGAAGCTCTGGGTCGGCCGGAGGGTCTGGGGGGCCAGAAGTTCCGGGCTCTGGCCGGAAGTTCCAGGCTGTCCAGAGAGTTGACGCCCGTCTCTTCTTCTTCAACTCCATCTTCCTCTTCTGATTCTCCTTGCTCCTTAGCTTCTTCATGGCTAACTCCTTGATACCTGAGTATGCATAATGTCTCCATTTGAGGTAGTAGACATGTCTCATGTGCATCGAAGTGAACTTGTGAGAGGAGAGATGTCACGTCGGTTTTGAGAGCTCTTGCACGTGCTCGTGTCACGGGTCTGCTAGGCACTTGATGAGACGATGGTAGGTCCATGGGGATGACCTTGGGATGCTCCGCATCAGGATTGTACTACGGCCATTACAGCCGAAGCGCAAAGCAGCCTCGTCAAGCTACACAACTCATCGGCCATTCAGCCGCCGGTTTCCATTAAATGGAACCAACCTGTTTCAGAGCAGGATTAGCAGTTCAGCCTCCGTCGTTCAATCATGTGAAGTTTATCCCGCGCATGCATAATTATGCACTTAAAATACCCTGGCCATCGGCGGAGGCACAACACGGGCAAGCCTAAAAGCACTCCCATTTCCTCCTTTTCATTTCTAACTATTTCTTTTATTTTGTCACAAGTGACGCAAAATATTGGTCATCTCACAGACTCTTTCAGGGTTCGGCTTCATACACTTACCCCAAGGTTGTCCCTGTTAACGGAATCCTTTAACCGAGGTAAGGTGTGGCGCAGACGTGCGACAGGAGGTCCAAATAATTTTGTATACCGCATTCTCTATTTTGAGCCTGTAAAGTGCCTTCTTCCTCAGCCTTCGACCATGGGCATGTCAAATAGCCTGGGTCATGGCATTATTATTTGTAAAATGGCAATTGACATATCGATCAGATCCCAGTAAACATAATCCATATCCAGTATTCGCTTTTTCTGGAAAAAAAAACTGAATTTCTTCGGTTGTTTCACACTCGCACCTCGACACGGGTTGCCAGGGGCTCGATATGGGAATAAATGAATTGCCGACAAGTCCGAATAGCTTTATAGCACACTTCAGCGTCACGAGTTTGCCCTTATATGCATTAGCTCTGAATCATGTCTTTGGTCAATAGTTGGGTTGCCCGGCTCCTGTGCTTACTACCTTACATTCCGCTATATCGACTAAGGTAGTAAAGGGAGAACTACTGCGATTGTGTCCCAGTTTATCCGGATGAGCACCTCAGTAGATAAAGCCAAAAAATGACTGTCATGATGCGGCGAGAGCTGGTCAACCACTCGATGACTTATTAGAATCTTTCGCAATTCCTTCCATATTGAACTAAGGACCGTTCTTCTGGTCACTCATGTAACGCACCGTATTCGGATAACTGCGTACATACCAGGGGCTATATCATAGACCCACGTCAAACACCTATGGCTAAGTGAAAGTGCTAAAGCCCTATAGTCCGATTGCCTAGTTCGCCGCATTGACACCTCCTTCACGGACCAAGACGTTGGATCAAGAGTGATCAAGTGCTTTTTCGAACACCCGCGTATTTTATGCGAGGGGGCTGAAGTCGATGACTGGAAAACTTTCAGATCATACAAAAACGGCTGCACAGGAGGAGCCACAACTTCTAGGAAAAATCTTAAAATATAATAATATTCTTTTTGCAATTTCAATACATTTCACTCGAACATTATCTCTTTCGAGCACTGACCCTCTATCAAGCGCGCACCCTCTAAGACATCCTCAAAATAATAATCTGGCCTGTGATGCTCCTTGCCCTCGGGTGGACTTTTTGCTGCAACATCGGTGGCCTTCATCTTCGCCCAGTACATCTTCCCACGGCCAAGGGCCATCCGTGCACCTTCAATGCACGTGGACCTCTTAACAGCATCGATATGCGGCATCGCATCACCTAGTCGCCGTACCAAACCGAAATAACTCTTTGGAACTGGCTCAGTCGGCCACAGCCGGACTACGATGTCATTCATGGTAGAACCAGAGATCTTGCGGAGCTCGGCCCATTGGGCCATCTATTCGTTCAGCAACGGTGGGCGCTTCGATGTGCCGAATTGTGACCAAAAAGCTTCTCCGTTGCATACCCTTCCTACGCTTTGTGAAACTGCGCCGCATCGGAGGCACTCTTCGGCAAGTCCAAAAAGGTGTCTGGGGAGCTCCACATTTGATTAAGCGGGGCATACATCGGATCTCCGAACTTAGTCTATAATAAGAAAGGCTTACCGGCCACTATCTCCCCAACTTGCTGGATCTCTTCTCGAGCCGCTCTAGACTCAGATAGTGCTTCTCTTGCCTCTTGTAATGCCTGTCGGCGTCCTAGGAACGGGGGTCCCCAGACTTGCCTGCCTGCGGCCCGCGGCGTGGCTGAGCCTGCAGGCCATACGGCCCATCTTCCACGCGAGGGTCCAAGCCTCGTGAGGCGGACGACGCAAGACCTCCTCGGGAGTAACCTAGCTAGGCAGGCTCACGAGGAGCGGAGATATCAAGGCGGGGCAAACCTCACGAGACCCTCGCGACGTGAGCCATGACGCACGGCACCAGGCGGGCGCCAGCGCGCGCAGCGTCCTTGTTTCCTCTTTGGTGCTAAGGAGGCCAACGCAGGCGAAGAGTACCGAGACATCAGGCAAAGGTTGCTATATTGGTGCACCGAGACCAAGACCAGGAGGACGGCAAGACGGAGGTCATCGTGGAGCCCAAGACGGCGTCACCACTAGAGCCTTTGGTAGGCGAAGACCACTTTTGTCAGGATAGCTTGTACTAGTTGTCCCCCTTTGAATTAGCCCGCCACTGTTGGCTCCCTTCCCGCTCGACATTTGGGATGAGGACCAGGGCTAGTATAAATAGGACTAGCCACCACCTTAGAGGGGGGACAGATCATTCAGACCACCCACACACACACAAGCTCACCGAGCTCAAGAACACCTCAACCTCGGGAGGCTGTTCTTCCTTTGTACTGTTCATCATCAGCCCTAGAGGCAATCCACCACCACCACACTGGAGTAGGGTATTACACCACAACGGTGGCCCGAACCAGTATAAATCTTGTGTCTTTCTATGTTGCGAGTTCGTCGAGTTCGTCCGCGAGATCTTAGCGAGCTAGGGCGTAGATTGGTGGGGAGGAAAGACTTCGCGCACACCCCAGTGTTCGAACCTTAAGGGTTTGCCGGAACCCCACATCCGACATTTGGCGCGCCAAGTAGGGGTGCGCCGGGGCTCCTCTCCACCTACCTATGCCCCGCACCGCCGCACTACGCTCCCATGGCAGGTGCCCCGCGCCCACCTCTGCGGCCAATGCTAGCAGCAAGGAGTCTGGCTACCGAGCCCTGGCCCCCGCCCTGCGGCGAGTGCAGTGGCCAGCCAAGTTCAAGCCGGAGATGCCGCCACGTTACGACGGCGCGGCAGAGTCGGCGTCGTTCCTGCTAGCGTACGAGGAGGCCATCCTCGAAGCCGGAGGCGACGACAAGATCATGGCAAACTTGTTCCCCCTGGCCCTCGTCGGCGAGCCGTGCGCCTGGCTGCTCAACCTCCCGGGATCCACGGTGACATCCTGGGGGGAACTCCGCGACCTCTTCACTGCGCGCTACGCGGCGCCGGCACACCACACAGTCGCGACACTGTTGGGTGGCTCCGAAGCCCCTCTTTCAGATCGCCACGTCAAGCCTTTCGTCCGTCAGATTGGGGCAGCCTGCAAGCGCCCGGGGGCTCTGCCGGGTTAGGCTACGCCGGAGGCCGACCTCACCTTCGGCTCAGAAGACCACCCCGGCTCCACCACCAGCTCCGGGATGCTCCGGATGCTCTACACGCCCACCATCTGCAACGTGGCCGTCACCAAGACCCTCATCGACGGCGGCACCGGCCTCAACTTTCTCTCCGTAGAAGCCTTCAGCCTCCTTCACGTGCTGCTCGAATGGCTCGGCCTCAGCAAGCCCTTCACAGGAGTGGGTGGTGGAGCTGCCCACCCTCTGGGGCAGGTCCGCCTCCCTGTCACCTTATCGCACCGAGCTGGTGGACTTTGACATCGCCCGCATCGGTCTCCCGTACAATGCCATCCTCAGGTACCTGGCTCTCGCTCAGTTCATGGCGGCGACTCACCCGGCCTACAACCTCATGAAGATGCCAGGGAGCAAGGGCGTCCTCACCATCAAGGGGGACGCTAAGGAAGCCGTGGCGGCACTCAGGCTCGCCTTCAAGACCACGGCAGCAGCACAGCCGGCCGGCGTCGGTACACCCGAGGCCAAGGAAACTGCGCCCACCAAGAAGAGGCGGTTGTTCACTCAAGACAAGGCGGAGACCAAGCAGATGCTGGTCGACGAGGACGGGTCCTCAAGAGCCACCTTAACCATAGGGACCGGCCTTGACCCAGGACAAGAAGAAGCTTTGGTGAGATTTTTACGCGCGAACAAGGAGATATTCGCGTGGGAGCCCAATCAGCTGGTAGGGGTCCCGAGAGAGGTAATCCAGCATCATCTAAGGGTGTGCCCCAACGTACGCCCTGTGAAGCAGCAAGCAAGACAGCAGTCCACTAAGACACGCAAGCTGGAGGCGGCGGGTACCACTTGAGAAGTTTGATACCCCGAATGGCTGGCGAACCCCGTTGTAGTACCGAAGAAAGGCGGGAAGGAATGGATGTGCGTCGACTTCACCAACCTTAACAAAGCATGCCCCCAGGATCAGCTCCCGCTTCCACGCATCGATCAAATCCTCGACTCCACCGTCGAGTGCGACTTGCTATGTTTCCTGGATGCATTCTCAGGATACCATCAAATCAAGATGGCGGTGGAGGATGTGGAGAAGACAGCCTTCCTGACACCATGTGGGGTGTACTGCTACACCTGCATGCCCTTCGGGCTGCGCAACGCGGGTGCGGCCTTTCAACGGTTGATGCAAATCGCCTTGGGGGAGACCTACGTTGATGACATAGTGGTCTACGTTGATGACATAGTGGTCAAATCTCACGAGGCGAGGACATTGATTCAAGACTTGGAGGAGACCTTCGAGAGCTTGCGCCAAGTGAACTTGACGCTTAACCTGGAGAAGTGCATGTTTGGCGTCCCCTCCGGCAAGCTACTGGGCTTCCTCGTATCCCACAGAGGGATCGAGGCGAACCCGGAGAAGATCAAGGCCATCGAAGACATGAGCCCACCATAGACCCTCAAGGAAATGCAGAAACTAGCAGGGCGGGTGACCGCGTTAGGGCGCTTCATCTCCAAGCTAGGCGAGCACGCCTTACCCTTCTTTAAGATCATGAAGAAGAAAGGCCCGTTCGAGTGGACCCCGGAGGCCGACCGGGCCTTCCAAGACCTCAAGAAATACCTCACCAGCCCCCAGTGATGGTGGCACCGTGGCCTCTCGAGCCTCTGGTGCTCTACCTTGCCGCCACCCCGCACTCCGCCAGCGCGGCGCTGGTGGTAGTTTGGGAGAAGCGCCAAGACAAGGGTGTGCCGTGCCAAGCCAGAGCTAATGCAGCGCGGGGTCAGGAAGGCGTGGCAAAGCCATCAGCGGTGGAAGACCAAGCTCAACAGGGCAACATCGCAGAAGCTCCTGAGGACGGTCGAGTCTCAGGAAACCCACCACCTCAGGATATGCCACAATCTCCGCGGGACCTGAGCCTCGACAGTGTGCCAGCCCTCGTCGAGCACCCGGTGTACTTCGTCAGCACCGTACTGCGGGATGCGAGGGCGCGCTACCCCATGACGCAAAAGCTCCTGCTCGCACTCTTGGTGGCCTCGCGCAAACTGCG
Organism: Triticum urartu; assembly: GCF_003073215.2. NCBI lineage: Eukaryota > Viridiplantae > Streptophyta > Magnoliopsida > Poales > Poaceae > Triticum > Triticum urartu. Next base: position 127,051,094 of record NC_053023.1, on the reverse strand, counting down.
ACACTACTTCCAAGGTAACCCCATCAAGGTCATCTCAGCCTACCCATTGGAGAGGGTGCTCAGGAGCCCTAACTCAGCCGGAAGGGTTGCTGAGTGGAACATCGAGTTACAAGCATTCTAGTTGGAGTTCAGCACTACCAGGGTCATCAAGGGAGCCGCGCTCGCCGATTTTATGGAAGAATGGACAGATGCACCGGCTCTTGAGGAAGGAGAAGACCGGTCCACCTCCCCAGGAAGTGAGGCACCAGACGGCTGGGTCATGTATTTTGATGGCGTGTTCGCGCATCAGGGCGCGGGGGCTGGAGCAGTGCTCATCTCGCCCACTCAGGACAAGCTCTACTACGCCGTGCAACTCTGTTTTCAGCACGGCGAGAAGGTCTCCAACAACATCGCAGAATACGAAGGCCTCATAGCTGGCCTGAGGGCTGCGGCGGCTCTAGGGGTGAAGCGCCTCACCGTCAAAGGTGACTCAGAGCTCCTCGTCAACTTTTCCAACAAGGTATACGAGCCGAAGGACAAGCACATGGAGGCCTACCTCGCGGAGGTGCGCAAGATGGAAAAGCAGTTCTCGGGCCTGGAGCTGCAGCACGTGCCCTGGGGCACCAACAAGGAAGCTGATGACATCGCCAGGAGAGCATCCAAGCAGAAACCGCAAGAGCCCGGCGTCTTCGAAGAGCGGCTCTTCAATCCATCAGCTTCGCCACCTCTTTCAAGCATGACTCAGCCTCAGGAGAAACTCCCACAGCCCCCGGCTACGGGAGCCCCAGCCTGCGGCCCGACCTTAAGAGCTCGGCTACTCTTGGCGCTCGAGCCCCAGGAGGAGTGCTGGATCAAGGAATTCAAGGAGTACCTGATGCACGGGACGCTGCCGGAGAAGGAAGAGGATGCGGAGAGCGTGGCCCGGCAGGCCACGGCATACTATATCCAAGACGGCGAGTTATACACGAAACGACCGAACAATGTCACACTGTGCTGCATCTCCAGCGATCAAGGAAGGGAGTTGCTGATTGACATACATGGCGGTGATTGCGGACACCACTTGTCATCACGGACCCTTGATAGGTCCAATTTGCATCATGGTTTTATATCGATATTTATTGCATTATGGGTTGTTATTACACATTATGTCACAATACTTATGCCTATTCTCTCTTATTTTACAAGGTTTACATAAAGAGGGAGAATGCCGGCAGCTAGGATTCTGGGCTGGAAAAGGAGCAAATATTAGAGACCTATTCTGCCCAACTCCAAAAATCTTGAAACTCCATGGAAGATGTTTTCCAAATATATAAAAAATATTGAGAGAAAGAACTTCACCAGGGGGGCCACACCCTGCCCACGAGGGTGGGGGCGCGCCCTACCCCCTAGGCGCGCCCCTACCTCGTGGCCCCCCTGGTGGCCCTCCGGTGACCATCTTCTGCTATATGAAGTCTTTTGATGGGAAAAAAATAGGAAGCCATCTTCTCAGACGAAACTCCGCCGCCACGAGACGGAACCTTGGCCGAACCAATCTAGGGCTCTGGCGGAGCTGTTCTACTGGGGAAACTTCCCTCTCGGAGGGGGAAATCATCACCATCGTCATCACCAACGCTCCTCTCATCGGGAGAGGGTAATCTCCATCAACATATTCATCAGCACCATCTCCTCTCAAAACCCTAGTTCATCTCTTGTATCCAATTCTTGTCTCCAAGTCCGGGATTGGTGCTAGTAGGTTGCTAGTAGTGTTAATTACTCCTTGTAGTTGATGCTAGTTGGTTTAATTGGTGGAAGATCATATGTTCAGATCCTATATGCATATTAATACCCCTTTGATTATGAACATGTTTATGCTTTGTGAGTAGTTACTTTTGTTCCTGAGGACATGGGAGAAGTCTTGCTATTAGTAGTCATGTGAATTTGGTATTCGTTCGATATTTTGATGAGATGTATGATGTCTCTCCTCTAGTGGTGTTATGTGAACGTCGACTACATGACACTTCACCATTATTTGGGCCTAGAGGAAGGCATTGGGAAGTAATAAGTAGATGATGGGTTGCTAGAGTGACAGAAGCTTAAACCCTAGTTTATGCGTTCCTTCGTAAGGGGCTGATTTGGATCCATATGTTCCATGCTATGGTTAGGTTTACCTTAATACTTATGTTGTAGTTGCGGATGCTTGCAATATAGGTTAATCATAAGTGGGATCCTTGTCTAAGTAAGGGCAGTACCCAAGCACCGGTCCACCCACATACCAAATTATCAAAGTACCGAACGTGAATCATATGAACGTGATGAAAACTAGCTTGACGATATTCCCATGTGTCCTCAGGAGCGCTTTACATCATATAAGAGTTTTTCCAGGCTTGTCCTTAGCTACAAAAGGATTGGGCCACCTTTCTGCACTTTATTTACTTTTGTTACTTGTTGCTCGTTACAAACTATTCCTATCACAAAACTATCTGTTACCACTTATTTCAGTACTTGCAAAGAATACCTTGCTGGAAACCGCTTATCATTTCCTTCTGCTCCTCGTTGGGTTCGACACTCTTACTTATCGAAAGGACTACGATAGATCCCCTATACTTGTGGGTCATCAAGACTCTTTTCTGGCGCCGTTGCCGGGGAGTGAAGCGCCTTTGGTAGGTGGAATTTGGTAAGGAAAAATTTATATAGTGTGCTGAAATTTACTGTCACTTGTACTATGGAAAGTAATCCTCTGAGGGGCTTGTTCGGGGTATCTTCACCCCGACCAGTAGAGCAAAGAGTTGCTCCTCAACCTATTGAAAATGAAAATGAAAATGTCTGCTTTGAAATTCCTTCGGGTATGATAGAAAAACTGCTAGCTAATCCTTTTTTAGGAGATGGAACAAAACATCCTGATGAGCATCTAATATATGTGGATGAAGTTTGTGGATTATTTAAGCTTGCAGGTGTACCCGGAGATGTTTGTTAAGAAGAAGGTCTTCCCTTTATCTTTGAAGGGAGATGCATCGACATGGTATAGGCTATGTGATGATATGGGGTCTTGGAATTACAAACGATTGAAATTGGAATTTCATCAGAAGTTTTATCCTATGCATCTTGTTCATCGTGATCGCAATTACATATATAATTTTTGGCCTCGCGAAGGAGAAAGCATCGCTCAAGCTTGGGGGAGGCTTAAATCAACGCTATATTCATGCCCCAATCATGAGCTCTCAAGAGAAATGATTATTCAAAAATTTTATGCTCGGCTTTATGATAACAATCGCACCATGCTTGATACTTCTTGTGTTGGCTCTTTTATGATGAAGACTATTGAATTCAAATCGGATTTATTGGAAAGAATTAAATGCAACTCCGAAGATTGGGACCTCGACAAAGGTAAGGAGTCAGGTATGACACCTAGTTTTGATTGTGTTAAATCTTTTATGGATACCGATATTGTTCGTAAATTTAGCACTAAATATGGACTTGACTCTAAGATAGTAGCTTCTTTCTGTGAATCTTTTGCTACTTATGTTGATCTCTCCAAGGAGAAGTGGTTTAAATATCATCCTCCCATAGAAGTAAAAGTAGCTACACCTATTAAAGTTGAAGAAAATATTGTCACTTATAATGATCCTATTGTTCCTACTTATGTTGAGAAACCACCTTTCCCAGTTAGGATAAAGGATCATGCTAAACCTTCAACTGTAGTTCGTAAAAGCAATATTAAAACATATACACCTCCTGAGCAAGTCAAAGTTTAACCTAATATTGCTATTGTTAAAGATCCCTTATTTGATAATATTGTTGGGCATGTTATTTATTTCTGTGATGAAACTGCTAGAATTGCTAAACCGTGTGCTAAAGACAAACCTAGACATGTGGTAGGCATGCCTGTTATTTCTGTTAAAATAGGAGATCATTGTTATCATGGCTTATGTGATATGGGTGCTAGTGCGAGTGCAATACCTTATTCCTTATACAAAGAAGTTGTGCATGATATTGCACCTGCTAAGATGGAAGATATTGATGTCACAATTAAACTTGCCAATAGAGATACTATTTCACCAATGGGAATTGTTAGAGATGTTGAAGTCTTGTGTGGGAAAACTAAATATCCTATTGATTTTCTTGTTCTTGGTTCCCCACAAGATAGCTTTTGTCCCATTATATTTGGTAGACCCTTCCTGAACACTGTTAATGCTACCATAGATTGCAAAAGGGATGTTGTTACTATCGGTTTAGATGATATGACTCGTGAATTTAATTTCTCTAAATTTAGTAGACAACACCGTGAAGAAGAATTACCTAGTAAGGATGAAATTATTGGTCTTGCTTCTATTGTCGTACCTCCTAGTGATCCTTTAGAACAATACTTGCTAGACCATGAAAATGATATGTTTATGAATGAAAGAAGGGAATTAGATGAAGTATTCTTTAAACAGGAACCTATTCTGAAAAACAATTTACATGTTGAAATCCTAGGGGATCCTCCTCCACCAAAGGGTGATCCCGTGTTTGATCTTAAACCGTTACCTGATACTCTTAAATATGCTTATCTTGATGAGAAAAAGATATATCATGTTATTACTAGTGCTAACCTTTCAGATCATGAGGAAGAGAGATTATTTAAAACTCTGAAGAAGCACCGTGCTGCTATTGGGTATACTCTTGATGATCTTAAGGGCATTAGTCCCACTCTATGTCAACATAAAATTAATTTGGAAGAAGATGCTAAACCAGTTCATGACCATCAACGCCGGCTGAATCCTAAAATAAAAGAAGTGGTAAGAAAGGAAATACTAAAGCTCCTTGAGGCAGGTATGATCTATCCCGTTGCTGATAGTCAGTGGGTAAGCCTTGTCCATTGTGTCCCTAAGAAGGGAGGTATTACTGTTGTTCCTAATGATAAATATGAATTGATCCCTCAAAGAATTATTACAGGTTATAGGATGGTAATTGATTTCCGCAAATTAAATAAGGCTACTAAAAAGGATCATTACCCCTTACCTTTATCGATCAAATGCTAGAAAGATTAGCTAAACATCCACATTTTTTCTTTCTAGATGGTTATTCTGGTTTCTCTTAAATACCTGTGTCAGCTAAAGATCAATCAAAGACTACTTTTACATGCCCTTTTGGTACTTTTGCTTATAGACATATGCCTTTTGGTTTATGTAATGCACCTGCTACCTTTCAAAGATGCATGATGCTACCTCTTGAGCACTGCGTTGGTTTTCCCCAAAGAGGAAGGGATGATGCAACAAAGTAGCGTAAGTATTTCCCTCAGTTTTTGAGAACCAAGGTATCAATCTAGTAGGAGGCTACGTGTGAGTCCCTCGTACCTGCACAAAACAAATAAATCCTCGCAACCAACACAAATAGGGGTTGTCAATTCCTATAAGGCCACTTACGAGAGTGAGATCTGATAGATATGATAAAGATAATATTTTTGGTATTTTTGTGATAAAGATGCAAAGTAAAATAAAGGCAAAGTAAAAAAGCAAAGGAAATAACTAAGTAGTAGGAGATTAATATGATAAAGATAGACCCGGGGGCCATAGGTTTCACTAGTGGATTCTCTCGAGAGCATAAGTATTCTATGATGGGTGAACAAATTACTGTTGAGCAATTGACAGAATTGAGCATAGTTATGAGAATATCTAGGTATGATCATGTATATAGGCATCACGTCCAAGACAAGTAGACCGACTCCTGCCTGCATCTACTACTATTACTCCACTCATCGACCGCTATCCAGCATGCATCTAGAGTATTAAGTTAAAAACATAGTAACGCCTTAAGCAAGATGACATGATGTAGAGGGATAGACTCATGCAATATGATGAAAACCCCATATTGTTATCCTCGATGGCAACAATACAATACGTGCCTTGCTGCCCCTATTGTCACTGGGAAAGGACACCACAAGATTGAACCCAAAGCTAAGCACTTCTCCCATTGCAAGAAAGATCAATCTAGTAGGCCAAACCAAACTGATAATTCGAAGAGACTTGCAAAGATAACCAATCATACATAAAAGAATTCAGAGAAGATTCAAATATTATTCATAGATAGACTTGATCATAAACCCACAATTAATCAGTCTCAACAAACACACCGCAAAAAGAAGATTACATCGAATAGTTCTCCACAAGAGAGGGGGAGAACATTGTATTGAGATCCAAAAAGAGAGAAGAAGCCATCTAGCTAATAACTATGGACCCGTAGGTCTGAGGTAAACTAATCACACTTCATCGGAGAGGCTATGGTGTTGATGTAGAAGCCCTCCATGATTGATGCCTCCTCCGGCGGAGCTCCGGAACAGGCCCCAAGATGGGATCTCATGGATACAGAAAGTTGCGGCGGTGGAATTAGGGTTTTGGCTCCGTTTCTGATCGTTTGGGGGTACGTAGGTATATATAGGAGGAAGGAGTACATCGGTGGAGCAACAGGGGGCCCATAAGGGTGGAGGGCGCGCCTGGGGGGGTAGGCGCGCCCCCCCTACCTCGTGGCCTCCTCTTTTGTGTCTTGACGTAGGGTCCAAGTCTCCTAGGTCTTGTTCGTTGAGAAAATCACGTTCCCGAAGGTTTCATTCCGTTTGGACTCCGTTTGATATTCCTTTTCTTCGAAACCCTAAAACAGGCAAAAAACAGCAATTCTGGCTGGGCCTCTAGTTAATAGGTTAGTCCCAAAAATAATATAAAAGTGGAGAATAAAGCCCAATAATGTCCAAAAAAGTAGATAATATAACATGGAGCAATCAAAAATTATAGATACGTTGGAGACGTATCAAGCATCCCCAAGCTTAATTCCTGCTCGTCCTCGAGTAGGTAAATGATAAAAAAAACAGAATTTTTGATGCGGTGTGCTACTTGGCATAATTTTAATGTAATTCTTCTTAATTTTGGTATGAATATTCAGATCCGAAAGATTCAAGGCAAAAGTTCATATTGACATAAAAATAATAATACTTCAAGCATACTAACTAAGCAATTATGTCTTCTCAAAATAACATGACCAAAGAAAGTTCATCCCTACAAAATCATATAGTTTAGTCATGCTCCATTTTCGTCACACAAGAATGCTCTCATCATGCACAACCCTGATGACAAGCCAAGCAATTGTTTCATACTTTAGTAATCTCAAACCTATAAACTTTCATGCAATATATGAGCGCGAGCCATGGACATAGCACTATGGGTGGAATAGAATATAATGAGGGGGGTTATGTGGAGAAGACAAAAGGGAGAAAGTCTCACATCAACGAGGCTAATCAATGGGCTATGGAGATGCCCACCGATTGATGCTAATGTAAGGAGTAGGGATTGCCATGCAACAGATGCACTAGAGCTATAAATGTATGAAAGCTCAACAAAAGAACTAAGTGGGTGTGCATCCAACTTGCTTGCTCACAAAGACCTAGGGCACTTGAGGAGGCCCATTGTTGGAATATACAAGCCAAGTTCTATAATGAAAAATTCCCACTAGTATATGAAAGTGACAAAACAAGAGACTCTCTATCATGAAGATCATGGTGCTACTTTGAAGCACAAGTGTGGTAAAAGGATAGTAGCATTGCCCCTTTTTATTTTCTATTTTTTTATTTGGCCTTTTTTTTATTTGGCCTTTTTTGGGACAATGCTCTATTAATGATGATCATCACCCTTCTTTTATTTACAACTCAAAGATTACAACTCGATACTAGAACAAAGTATGACTCTATATGAATGCCTCCGGTGGTGTACCGGGATATGCAATGGACCAAGAGTGACATGTATGAAAGAATTATGTACGGTGGCCTTGCCACAAATACTATGTCAACTACATGATTATGCTAAGCAATATGACAATGATGAATGTGTCATGATGAACGGGTGGAAGGTTGCATGGCAATATATCTCAGAATGGCTATGGAAATGCCATAATAGGTAGGTATGGTGGCTGTTTTGAGGAAGATATAAGGAGGTTTATGTGTGAAAGAGCGTATCATATTGCCGGGGTACTGATCCACGGGCACCTATGGGACCGGCGGACCGGGTCCCTTTCGGTTCGGCGGGGGCGGAGATCATGCAAAGATCAAATCGAGGCGATGCACGCGAGCGATTTACCCAGGTTCGGGCCGCACTGATGCGTAAAACCCTACTCCTGCTTTGTGGTTTGTATTGATTTCTTGCTCGGGAGCGCGGAGTGCTACAGTACACACCAGCAGCTAGCGAGACCGAGCGTGAGTGTTCGAACCCCCCTCTACGTTGCACACGGGCCTCCTTTTATATGCTCACGGGGTTACCGGCAGGTGGCAACGGAGGTAAAGGGCAAAAATGGAAAGGTGCCGTGGTAGGCACAACTACTTGCTACAGTGTATCATACCTAACCCTGAAGGCAGGGGACAAGGGCCTTAAATGCCCATCTGTGTCGCCTAAACAGTGCGAAAAGGGACCGCCAGGGACGCCACCGTTCGCCACGATGGCGATCTTGTCAGCGCCGCTTGCCACCGCACGCCCCTGGCTGCACAGCCTTCCGCCACGTACGCCTAGAGGGGCCCCAGAGCGACACGTTGGTGGATGTGCTGGAGCGTGGGCACGGAGAGGTAGCTTGCCGCGGCAAGCGCCTTGCCGCGGTCATTGTCTTGTCGCGTCCGGGAGATTGTCGCTCACCGGGTCTTGCCGGGACGCGTGGTGCGTCGCGGCAAGTTCCTTGAAATGCCTTGGGTGGCCTTCCCGGCAAGCTCCTCTTGCCGGGGTCTTGGGATGCTTTTGATAGCCTTCCCGGCAAGCTCCTCTTGCCGGGGTTTTGTCTTCTTGGTTTGGACACTTTGTTCTTGAATGGCTCCAAAGGAACCACGGAGGGCCTTGGCGGTCGCCCGGCAAGCCTTGCCGCGGGATGCTGCGACTGCCCGTGCACAAGTTCGGGATACTAGGGTACCCCTACTCTAGTACACCGACAGGAGCCCCCAGGCCTGGGCCACACACGGTGCCGAGCACTGTTGGGCCAGGCCCAAAATAGGGCACGGGCACACGCGGCCTAGGTTACGTCGTATCTCACTCCGTATCCACCGCGCCCTCCCCGAACGGCACGCGTTGAATGCGGCGTCGTGGGAGAGATCGTGGGGGTTTCTTTATTCGGAAATGCGGAACGTCCGCCCCCTCCCCCCTTATAAGCAGGGGAAACAGGGGCAGTTCACTTATTCGCCCGCTGCCGTTTCCAATCTCAGAAATCTCCGCTGCCCCCTCGCCTCCCCAAAGCAGAGAGAGAGAGCAGCGCTCCGCTCCCCATCGCCACCAGCGCCACCAACGACGTCAACCTCCTCCACTGCTTCCGCCATGGCTCCAAAAGCCGACAAGGGGAAGGCCGTGAAGTCGACCGAGGCGCAGCGGCTCGCGGCGCTGCGGAAGGAGCGGTCCGTCTTTCCCCCAAAGCTCGGCGCGAAGGAGCTGAGGGAGAACTATTATCTGTTCTGGTCGGCGGAGACGCGCGCGCATCCGCGCACAAAGGTTCTCCCCGCCGTCGCTTGGAAGAAGGCTCCGAATGGGTACCCCTTCTTTGCTTTGTTCTTCTACTGCGGGCTCTGCCCGCCCTTCTCTGATTTCTTCTGCGACATCATGAATACGTATGGATTCCACCTCCTTGACTTCACCCCCAACGCCGTCCTGACAATGGCAGTTTTCGCACATCTCTGCGAAAACTTTGTCGGAGTCCTTCCCAACATAGCCCTCTTCCGCCACTTTTTCATACCCCGAGTAGAGAGAGGAGAGCCTCTATCCAGCGTTATTGCCTGGATCTCAAGGACCGGCAAGAAAGAGACCTATCTGGAGGGAGAATTCTGCGGCAAGTGGGAGGAGTGGAGAGCTGATTGGTGCTGGATTGACGAGGAGAGCCCGCAGCCATTCACCACCCGGCGGCAAACCCCAGTAGCACGCGGCAGCGATTGGAGTGACTTGGCCCCGGAGGACACCAGGCTGAAGATTGCCGTCACCAGGATCCTGCGCCTCAGGCTTGCCGGGCTTACTGTTGGCGCAGTTGGCGCAGACTTCCTCCGTCGCCGCATCGCCCCCCTGCAGGAACGGGGGAGGCCAACTTGGGAGTTCAAGAACGCGGCAGACATCATGAGGTTGCGGCCAGGCCTCAATTACAACTTCACAGTCTTGGAGCTCAACGCGATGCTGCAGGAGCTCTTCAAGTATGACCCCCAGCATCCCGAGGTCTTCAGGTTGCCGGGGGGCGTCATCCCGTTGTGCAACAATTCTGCGCTCGACCGCATCCATGCAATGATGCCGGAGTGCGACTCGCACGGAATTGTGCCAACTTGGCAGGAGCCTGCAGACGACGTCGTGCAGCAGTTCTTTGACGACTTGGTGGAGGTGCCAATCCGAACCGACGAGAAGGACGGCCTCACCCGCGACACCACGGATGCGGAGATGGCGCTCATCGCCACTAGGCTGGAGGAGGCAGCGGCAGCCGCAGCCGCGGGCGAGTTCGGGTTCACTGTGGAGGAGGCCGATGCAGCGGAGGCGGCAAGCCATGCGGAGCGAGGGGAGCCTGCCGGCAAGAAGGAACTTGCCGGGCGTGATGCCGAGCCGAGCGAGCCCGCCAAGGACACAAGCGGCTCATTGGAGATCAACTCCTCCTCCTCCTCTTCTTCGGGCAGCTCGCCGCAAGCAGAGCCTCCATCCCCACCAAGAAGGCGCCTCCGCAAGGAGGGTGACGTGACGGAGCGGCAAGCGGGTCAACAGTCGCCGCGCCGCGTGACACGCTCCACCGCGGCAAACACCGTTGCCGCGGGAGCGCCTCATGCTGCGACGGCAACTGGAGCGGAGTCCAGCCGGACCACCGCTTCAGTCCCCACCGCTGCTCACGCCGCTCCGACAGCTGGAGCGGGGTCGTCTCAGATCACCGCCACTGCTCTCGCCAAGCGGCCAAGGGAAGCCACTCCTCCGCCTCCTCGCGCCGAACATGGGCCAGACTTCGACTTCTCCGCGTTCAGCTCCGACGAGGAAGAAGAAGAAGAGTAAGCTTCTCTTGCTGTACTTGCATTTCTTCAATTCTTGTTGTTGGTCTTGCTTCTCACTTGCTTTTCTTCTGAACTTGTTCCTTTTTAGGACTCTGGCCAAGAGAGTGGCAAAGAGAGCTAAGGTCCCGGTGATCGTCATCGAGGACGAGCCCACTGCGACAGCAGATGGCGCGCCCGAGACAACTTTGCCGGACCCGGCGACTTTCCTCCAGGGCAGCCCCCAGCGTAAGTGCATGATTTACTTTCTGCTGCGAGGTGCGTTTGGGTACTTGTCTTTGCTGATATCTGCCTGTTGACTTGTGTAGGAGCCGAGCAGCCCCACCAGGAGCCAAGGGAGAATTCCCCGACAAGGGAGAATTTTCCGGCAAGGGAGGGCTTCCCGGTAAGGGAGAAGTCTCCGGCAAGGGAGGGTTCTCCGGCGAGGGACAGCACCAGCGGCCCCCCGATGACGGAGACCACGACCGCAGAGCCTGGTGCAGGTACTCCCCTTGCTTCAAAACTTCTCTTGGATCCTTCTTCCTTTGATCTTCTTTTTGTTGGATTTTTGCTGGATTTTGTTTGACTCTTCTCCCCTTTTCCGGCCGTCAGATCCATCCGCTGCGGAGCAGATGGAGACCGAGGTCGCCGCCGACGAACCAGCCGGTGCTGGAGACGCCGCCGAAGCAGAGGACGCCAAGGCTGCCGCCGCAGCAACCGGCGAGGAGTCTGGCGGTCGTACTGACGGCCCAGAGGCCGCAGGAGCGCCAGGCGCTACGCCGACCGCCGACCCGTCCGCCGAAGCCGCAGCGCCAAGCTCCAAGGAGCCCCAGCCGGGCGTCTATTTGAAGGCCGGCGACGACGTCTTCATCAATCTTCCCTGGGCATCAAACTCCAGAGCGCTGGTCGAGGGGGAGGTCTTCGACGGAGAAGTGCTCGCCTCCGCGAGGTTGAAGCTGGTTGATGCGCCAAGCAGCAGCAACGAGCCTGAGGAGGAGCGACTGCTGCGGAGACTGATGTCGCTCTACCGCGCGCGGCAGGCCAAGCTGGAGTCCCGCGAGGCGCTTGTCGTGAAGGCGGGAGCTGACATCGAGAAGCGCGGTGAGGAGCTTGGGGGTTTCCACCGGGAAGCCCTCCGATCCCTGGCGGAGGAGCGGGGGCAGCTCGCTGAAGCACAGAAGGCCTTCCTCCTCGAGAAGGCCGAAGCCGAAGAGAGGCAGCGACTTGCCGCTGTGAAGCTAGCCGTGGAGGAGGGCGAGCTGGCCCAGCGGAAGGTCAACCTCGACGCTCACGAGGAGGAGCTTGCCGCGCGCGAGGGAGAACTCGGCGAAGCCTTCAAACAAGCAGAGGACGCCGCCGCCGCCGCCGTGGCCGCCAAGGAGGAGTTGAAGACAAAGGTGGCGCAGCTAGAAGCCGATCTCGCCGAGAAGGCCAGAGAGCTTAGCACCGCCAAGGTCTCCAACGTCGATCTTGAGTTGAAGTTAACCACTTCGACCAAGACTCTGGACAGCGCCAAGAAGCGGGAGGCGGCCTTGAAGGAGGAAATCAAGGCCGACAAGGCGCTGTTGGAGAGTGCTGCCGCCGCCCAGAACGCCTTCAGGGAGACTGTGACGCACTGGACGGAGAGTCTGGTGAATGCCGCCACAGACATCGACAAGGAGTTGGCACAGCTGGGAATGGAGGATCTCGGGTATCCCTCCGACGACAACCTCCAACCCAGCGCCAAGCTCGTTCTGTTCTTCAAGGGCGTGGCGACGGCCCTTCAGCGACTCCGGGAGAGGATCCCCAAGCAACTGGCTGACGAGTCGCGCAAGATCTGCGCGGGGGCCCTCCAGAAAGTATTGATGAAGGTGGCCTTCCGCAATCCGGGCCTCCGCCTCACCAACATCCTCAGGACCTTGCCGTCAGAGGCTGATCTGGAGGAGCTCAAAGCCCTTGTCGCACCCATTGTGGACAAGGTGAGCGGGATCAAGAGGGTTGAAGGCGATCGCGTAGATTAGGCCGCCCATCTCTTCTTTCCTTGTCGCTGTCGATCAAGTTATGAAAACGATCTGTTAGAGCTGCGACAAGCTATTTTGTAATATAACTTTATTTTGGGTAGCCATTGCGATGTTATTCCCTTTACTTGACTCTTTGCTTTGTATGTTTTTACCCTACGCTTTTAGGGAACTTGCCGGTGCAGGCACCTTGGCCGCGAGCACTGAGTGCGGAACGTCAGGAGCCTGCTGGCGGTGCCGCTACCGGCAAGAAACCTTGTCGCGACTAGTTTCAGCTCACTTAAGTTGTCGAGTGGACTCGAAACAAAGTAAGGGCGCTAGCGGCTCACTTAATTTGTTGAGCGGACTCGAAACAAAGTAAGGGCGCTAGCAGCTCACTTAAGTTGTTGAGCAGACTCAAAACAAAGTAAGGGTGCAACTAACTACGAGTTGGTTCCTCCGCGCACAGGTTTTCCATACAAAGCACGGTCGTTCAAGGGAAATAACTTAAATTTAAAAAATTTGATTGCTCAAACTTTGGCAACTTAGCTTTTCTGTTGTTTGCTTCGCGGCAAGGCGAAACTTTCTTGAACGATGCCTGGTCCATACCATCGTCTTCTTCTTTCCCCCCCAGCAAACTTGTGGGCGAGGGGAACCTTGCTTTCAAAAGGAAGAAGAGACAATACAGATATGGAGCTTTACGGCTCGTTATTGCTTACCGTGGAGTAAGTGCTGCACAAAGTGTCAGATCATATATGCCAGAAAATAGAAAGCATAAAATCGACAAAATGTGCGGAGCACATGAGCTTTACTTATGCACGGGGTCTGTGCCCGGCTTTGTACAAAGGATTACATGCAACAGCGGCAAGACTTGTACAAAAGGTGGTTGCCGGAACAGGTTCCGGCAACCGCGCCTTACGGGTAAAACTTACGAAGATGCTCAATATTCCAGGAGTTGCTCACCGGAATGGCATCTTCGGTCTCAAGGCGGACAGCGCCAGGCCTAGTGACTCGTTTCACCCGGTAAGGGCCCTCCCACTTTGGCGTCAACTTGTTGGAATTCTTGGCGGACTGAACGCGCCGAAGAACAAGGTCGCCTTCCTCGAGACTTCTGGCGTTAACTTTGCGGCTATGGTAGCGGCGCAAAGCTTGCTGGTAGCGAGCAGCTCGCACAGCAGCCTGAAGACGGTCTTCCTCAAGGAGCAGCGCGTCATCTTGTCGCAGCTGCTCTTGCTCAAGCTCATCATAAGCGAGCACTCGAGGTGACCCGTATACGAGTTCCGTGGGGATAACTGCCTCTGCTCCATAGACTAGAGCGAAAGGTGTCTGTCCAGTGGCTCGATTTGGCGTCGTCCGGATCGACCAAAGAACCACCGGCAGCTCCTCGATCCAGTTTCTTCCGCACTTGTGCAACCTGTCGAAAGTTCTGGTCTTGAGCCCGCACAGCACTTCAGCATTTGCCCTCTCCGCTTGACCGTTGCTTCTCGGGTGAGCAACAGAAGCGAAGCAGACCTTGGCGCCAAGATCTTGGACGTACTGCATGAAGGTGCGGCTCGTGAATTGTGTACCGTTGTTGGTGATTATCCTGTTAGGGATCCCGAAGCGGCAAACAATCGACCTGAAGAACTTGACGGCTGACTGTCCGGTCACCTTCCTCACTGGTTCCACTTCCGGCCACTTTGGGAACTTGTCGATTGTAATGTACAAGTACTCAAAGCCCCCGACAGTTCAGGGAAAGGGGCCGAGGATGTCGAGCCCCCAGACCGAAAATGGCCAGGATAAAGGGATCGTCTGGAGAGCTTGAGCTGGTTGGTGTGTCTGCTTGGAATGGAACTGGCACGCTTCACACTTGGTTACTTGTGCAGTTGCATCCTGGAGGGCTGTTGGCCAGAAGAAACCTTGCCGGAATGCTTTGCCGACAAGTGCTCTTGCGCCAATGTGGTGACCACATATGCCTCCATGTATCTCTGCCAACAGCTTTTGTCCATCTTCCCGGTGAATACACTTCAATTTCACACCGTTCAGTCTTCTTCTGTACAGTGTCTTGTCGACAAACTGGTACATACTTGACTGCCGGGCTACTCTTTCCGCTTCTTCTTGCTCTTCGGGAAGTTCTCCTGTCTGAAGGAAACGGACAATCTGCTGCGCCCATGCTGGAGCTTGTGGCTCGACAACAAGGACTAAAGGCAAATCTGCGGCTGCGGGAACGTCCGTTTCTACGGCGAGAACCTGAGCCTCTGCCGGAGCTTGACGTTCCTCGGCAAGCTTGCCGGAGCAAAACTTGTCGGGAGCTTCTTCTACAACGGAACAAACCCTAGGGCTTGCCGGAGCAGACTGCTCCTCAGCGCTCTTGGTGTTGATCTTGGGGACTGCTGCGGGAACATCCGCTTCTACGGCGAGAACCTGCGGCTCTGCCGGAGCGTGACGTTCCCCGGCAAGCTTGCCGGAGCAAAACTTGTCGGGAGCTCCTGCTTCAACGGAACAAACCCTAGGGCTTGCCGGAGCAGACTGCTCCTCAGCACTCTTGGCGTTGATCTTGGGGACCTTCTTGGCGGCGGCTTCGGGAAGCTCTGCCGGCAAATAGTCACCAGAAATCAACTTCCTCTTCTTGCTCTGTCCAGTTGATGGTGTTACGGACGGCTGAGTCAGCTTGAGCACAAAGATCCCTGGTTCCACAGGTAACTTAAGTGCGGCGCACTTTGACAGGTCATCTGCAATGGCGTTCTGAGCTCTTGGAACATGCTCCATTTGTAAGCCGTCAAAGCGCTCTTCTAGCTTTCTCACTTCGTCGACGTAAGCTTCCATCAACGGACTTTGATAACTCTTGTTCACTTGGCGGACGACAAGCTGTGAGTCACCCCTGACAATGAGCTTCTTGATCCCAAGGTCTGCCGCGATCCTGAGACCGGCAAGCAAGACTTCGTACTCTGCAGTATTGTTTGTTGCTTGCTCCTTGGGAAAGTGCATCTGGACTACGTACTTGAGGTGCTCTCCGATGGGTGCGACAAGCAGCACACCAGCGCCGGCGCCTTGCAGCGAAAAGGCACCATCAAAGTACATTATCCATTCTTTGCTCGCTTCCTTGACGGGGATGCTCGTTTCTGGGATTTCTTCATCTGGTGTTGGCATCCATTCTGCTATAAATTCTGCCAATGCTTTGCTCTGAATTGTTGAAGTGCTCTCAAACTTGAGGCCAAAGCTTGACAGTTCCAGTGCCCACTCAACAATCCTGCCTGTCGCTTCTGGATTATGTAGTATCCTCTTCAGCGGAAAGCGAGTGACAACTGTTATCTCATGTGCTTGGAAGTAATGGCGCAGCTTTCTCGAGGCCATGAGAAGGCCGAAAAGCAATTTCTGCACGCCAGAGTACCTTGACCTAGCCCCCTGCAGAAGGGAACTGACAAAGTAAACTGGGCGCTGCACCATCTTCTTCTGTATCTCGTTGTGCATCTGCGCAGATTCATCTTTGTCGGGACCAGAGCTTGTCGAGGAAGCCCTCTGCTTGTCGCTGGACTCACTAGCCGTGGTTGCTGGCTCGTCATCTGCCTCCCTCTCTGCTACTAATGCAGCACTAACCACTTGATTGGTTGCCGCTATATAAAGCAGCAACTTTTCTTGTGGCTTAGGTGCGACAAGTATTGGAGGGGAGGACAGGTATCTCTTCAAGTCTTGCAGCGCAGCCTCCGCTTCCGGAGTCCATCTCATTGGACCTGCCTTTTTCAATAATTTGAAAAATGGCAGGGCGCGCTCAGCAGACCTAGAGATAAACCTGCTGAGAGCAGCCACGCAACCGGCAAGTCTTTGTACATCCTTGACACGCTTTGGTGCTTCAATCTGCTCAATGGCCTTGATCTTGTCGGGATTGGCTTCAATTCCCCGCTGAGACACAAAGAACCCGAGAAGCTTGCCGGAAGAAACTCCAAACACACACTTCTCTGGGTTGAGCTTGAGGCTGATCTTGCGCAGATTTGCAAAGGTCTCGTCTAAATCTTGAATCAGGGTTTCTCTGTCTTTGCTCTTGACCACTATATCATCCATGTAGGCTTCCACATTTCTGTGTATTTGCGGCTCAAGGGCGACATGGACTACTCTTGCAAATGTTGAACCAGCATTTTTTAATCCGAAAGGCATCCGTACGAAACAGTACGTGCCACATGGAGTAATAAATGCGGTCTTCTCCTCATCCTCTTCTGCCATGAAGATCTGATGATATCCTGAGTATGCGTCAAGAAATGAAAGCAAATCACATCCGGCTGTGGAGTCAACAATCTGGTCTATGCACGGCAAAGGAAATGGGTCTTTGGGACAAGCTTTGTTAACATCAGTAAAATCGATACAAAGTCTCCATTTCCCATTTGCCTTGCGCACGACTACAGGATTGGCCAACCACGTGGGGTGGAGCACTCCTCTGACAAGGCCTGCTGCTTCCAACTTCTTGATTTCTTTTGCAATGAATTCTTGGCGCTCCACTTCTTGCTTCCTAACCTTCTGCTTGACGGGCCGCGCATGAGGACAAACGGTAAGGTGGTGCTCAATTACTTTCCTGGGAACACCGGGGATGTCAGACGGTTGCCACGCAAACACGTCGACATTCGCCCGCAGGAAAGCAATGAGCACGCTTTCCTATTTAGGGTCAAGTGTGGCACTGATGGTGAAGGTACCACCAGTGCCGTCCTCCTTGGCGGACACTTTCTTCGTCTCTGGCGGAGCTGCCATTGTCTTCTTACACTTGCCGGTGGAGCTCGATGGTGCGTCCTCGACGGCAGCGCAGCACTCCGAGGAGGTGCGCTTGCCGGAGTGGGCATCAGAACTTTTGCCGGACTTGGTTTTCTTCTTCCCCCCGGGAACTTTAGCGGCAAGTGACTTGTGATCTGCCGCGGCTGCTGCTTCCCGGTAGATCTTGTCGGCACAGATAAGAGCATCCTTCTTGTCGCCAGGGACAGAGATGACGCTTATCGGGCTTGGCATCTTTAGCATGTTGTATGCATAATGAGAGGCTGCCATGAACTTGGCGAGTGCTGGACGGCCAAGTATCCCATTGTAAGGCAATGGAATATCGGCAACGTCAAATGTGACCCTCTCAGTTCTGAAATTCAGCTCGCTGCCAAATGTTACCGGCAGCGTGACTTTCCCCTTCGGCTTGCTCCTTCCCGGATTGATTCCTTGGAATGTGCCGGTCTCTTCGAGCTCGCTGTCAGGGATTTGGAGTTTCTGGAGTACAGCGGAGGAGATCAGGTTCAAGCCGGCCCCGCCGTCAACTAGCATCTTAGTGACCTTGAGGTTGCGGATAGTTGGTGAAACCAACATCGGCAAGCACCCGACCGCAGTTGTGCGATCAGGGTGGTCCTCAATGTCAAAGATGATAGGCGTGCTGGACCATTTCAGAAGCTTGCGCGATTCGACAGGTGGTTCCGCTGCATTAACTTCCCGCACCCACTGCTTGAGTTGGCGGTGTGAGGTATGCAGAGAAGCACCGCCGTCAACGCACAGGACTTCTGTGGCTTTCTGAAACTCCTGCTCACTGGTCTCGACATCATCCATGTCTTCGTCGTCGTCGTCTTCATCGTTGTCACGGCCGCGGGGAGGTCTGTCTCCTTGCCGCTGCTTGGCCTTGCCGCGGCGTCCTCCCCGTCCGGCGCGCTTCTTGCCAGATTCTGCAGCGCCACCTTGGGCCCTCTCCTTGTCTCGCCGCTCGTACTCAGCCTTTTGCTGCTGGACAAGCTGCTCGACCTTCTTGCAGCTCTGGAGGTCGTGGCCCTTGGTGCGGTGAATCTTGCAGTACTGCTTGTCGGAGCCGTCCTGCTTGTCGGCGACGACCACAGCCTGGCAGTTGGTGCACGCAGCAACCTCCTTGCCGGAGCTACCAACTTTGGCTTTCTTGGCGCCACCTTCATTGCCGGACTGCTCAACGACTAGCACCTCTTTGCCTTTCTTCTTCCTGTTACGCCGCCGGTTCTTCTTCGCCGGGGCAGCGTCCTCACTGTCGGATCCTTCCGCTCCGGTCTTCTCTCCGGGGAGTTTCCTCCCTTCCTCAGCACGTTCACACTTGTCGGCCAGGGCATACAGCTCACTGACGTCTCTGATACTGCACATCGCCATCTCCTCCCGCATCCTGCGGTTACGCACGTTCTGATGGAACGCGCTGATGACCGCGGCGGGGTGGACGTCTGGGATGTTATACTATACACGGCTGAACCTTTGAATGTACTTGCGCAGGGGCTCTCCTTCCTTCTGGGCGAGCAGATGAAGGTCACTCTCTTGGCCATGAGGTTTGTCGCCGCCTGTAAAGGCGCCAACAAACTGATGGCATAGGTCTGCCTAGGAGGATATGGAGTTGTCCGGCAAGTGCATGAGCCAGGACCTGACGTTGGGCTTGAGCACCAACGGGAAGTAGTTGGCAAGGATCTTGTCGTCTCGCCCCCCAGCAGCCTGCACCACGATGGTGTAGATGCTGAGGAACTCCGACGGATGCGTCTTGCCGTCGTATTTCTCTGGTACATCTGGTTTGAAATTCTTCGTGCTGGGCCACTGGACTTGCCGCAGCTCATGAGTGAACGCAGGGCAACCCACCGCGTACGGCAAGTCGCCTGGTTCCCCTGGCGCATGCATGTCAACAGAGGGCCCAGCGCGCTGGTCTGATTGACGTCGCGCTTCCCTTCGGCGCTCGATGCGAGTACGAGCATCTTCTTGTTGTCGTTCTTGAAGAACTTGGCGCTGATCGCGACGAGCTCGCGGATCTGACGACGCGGTGGAGTCACTGTCGAGGTGGATCCGGCGAGTCGGCGATCTTGGCCTTCGGGGCGGAGAGTGCACAGTAGTTGCACCCCCACCAGTCTTGTCGTCTCCGGCTCGTGCCTGGCTGACTCGATGCGGCTGCGATGTGCTCGGCTGCCGAGGAGTGTCGCCGTTGGCGAAGCCGATGAGACTCTGGATAGTGGCCCTCCAGTCGTCGATCTTGTCCGCCGCTGGAGGGTAGTCTAGGAGCAGCTGAGCTCGCGCCAAAGCTTCTGCTGCAGTGGCGGGTGGCGGTGGCGAACGGTGCGAGGAGCGGGATATGCTCGGACTTCTAACCACGTTAGAAGGATCAGTATCCCGTCCGGGCGACCGAGTCTCGCTCGCGCCAGCAGGTTGACGTGCATGGCGGTCTTGAGCGCTCCGAGATCCACCAGCTTGATCTTGGTCTAGCGAATGCATGGTACCGTGAGTACCATGACGCTGCCGGTCCCGCGCCTCCTGAGACAGGCGCGGTGCATGTACGGACGCCGAGGTCTTGGAGTGCGCCCGGTCGTTGTGGGAGCCGGCTACGCCGCCGATGGGCAGCGTAGCCCTGTCCTTGGACCTGGCAGCACCGTGAGCTCCCTCGTCGATGCGCGTTCTTCTGCCGGCGCCCGCCCCATCAGCCGTTTGCTCCGGCGATGGTGGGTTCGGCGTGGACGGAGCAGCTGCTTCCGAAACGTACGCCTAGAGGGGCCCCAGAGCGACACGTTGGTGGATGTGCTGGAGCGTGGGCACGGAGAGGTAGCTTGCCGCGGCAAGCGCCTTGCCGCGGTCGTTGTCTTGTCGCGTCCGGGAGCTTGTCGCTCACCGGGTCTTGCCGGGACGCGTGGTGCACCGCGGCAAGTTCCTTGAAATGCCTTGGGTGGCCTTCCCGGCAAGCTCCTCTTGCCAGGGTCTTGGGATGCTTTTGATAGCCTTCCCGGCAAGCTCCTCTTGCCGGGGTTTTGTCTTCTTGGTTTGGACACTTTGTTCTTGAATGGCTCCAAAGGAACCACGGAGGGCCTTGGCGGTCGCCCGGCAAGCCTTGCCGCGGGATGCTGCGACTGCCCGTGCACAAGTTCGGGATACTAGGGTACCCCTACTCTAGTACACCGACACATATCACAGGGTTTGGATGTACCGGCGAAGTTTGCGCCAACTCTCAATGTGAGAAAGGTCAATGCACGGTACCGAAGAGGCTAGCAAGGATGGAAGGGTGAGAGTGCGTATAATCCATGGACTCAACATTAGTCATAAAGAACTCACATACTTATTGCAAAAATCTACAAGTCATCAAAAACCTCGGTACTATGCGCATGCTCCTAGGGGGATAGATTGGTAGGAAAAGACCATCGCTCGTCCCCGACCGCCACTCATAAGGAAGACAATCAAATAACACCTCATGTTTCAAATTTGTTGCATAACGTTTACCATACGTGCATGCTACGGGACTTGCAAACTTCAACACAAGCATTTCTCAATTTCACAACTACTCAACTAGCACGACTTTGATATTATTACCTCCATATCTCAAAACAATCATCAAGCATCAAACTTCTCTTAGTATTCAAAACACTCTTAAGAAAATGTTACTAACTTTGAATACCTAGCATATTAGGATTTTAAGCAAATTACCATGCTATTTAAGACTCTCAAAATAATCTAGGTGAAGCATGAGAGATCAATAGTTTCTATAAAACAAATCCACCACCGTGCTCTAAAAGATATAAGTGAAGTACAAGAGCAAAACTATATAACTCAAAAGATATAAGCGAAACACATAGAGTATTCTGGCAAATTCCAAATCATGTATGGCTCTCTCAAAAGGTGTACACAGCAAGGATGATTGTGGTAAACTAAAAAGTAAAGACTCAAATCATACAAGACGCTCCAAGCAAAATACATATCATGTGGCGAACAAAAATATAGCTCCAAGTAAAGTTACCGATAGAAGTAGACGAAAGAGGGGATGCCTTCCGGGGCATCCCCAAGCTTTGGCTTTTAGGTGTCCTTAGATTATCTTGGGGGTTCCATGGTCATCCCCAAGCTTAGGCTCTTGCCACTCCTTGTTCCATAATCCATCAAATCTTCACCCAAAACTTGAAAACTTCACAACACAAAACTTAAAGTAGAAAATCTCGTGAGCTCCGTTAGCGAAATAAAATAAAAGACCACTTCAAGGTACTGTAATGAACTCATTCTTTATTTATATTGGTGTTATACCTACTGTATTCCAACTTATCTATGGTTTATAAACTATTTTACTAGCCATAGATTCATCAAAATAAGCAAACAACACACGAAAAACAGAATCTGTCAAAAACAGAACAGTCTTTGGTAATCTGTAGCTAGCACAAGATCTGGAACCCCAAAAATTCTAAAATAAATTTATGGACGTGAGGAATTTATCTATTAATCATCTTAAAAAAGAATTAACTAAAGAGCACTTTTCAAATAAAAATGGCAGTAGTTCTCGTGAGCCCTAAAGTTTCTGTTTTTATAGCAAGTTCAACAAGACTTTCCCCAAGTCTTCCCAACGGTTCTACTTGGCACAAACACTAATTAAACACAAAAAACACAACCAAAACAGAGTCTAGATAAATTATTTATTACTAAACAGGAGCCAAAAGCAAGGAATAAAAATAAAATTGGGTTGCCTCCCAACAAGCGCTATCGTTTAACGCCCCTAGCTAGGCATAACAAGCAAGGATAGATCTAGGTATTGCCATCTTTGGTAGGCAGTCCATAAGTGGCTCTCATAATAGATTCATAAGGTAATTTAATTTTATTTCTAGGAAAGTGTTCCATGCCTTTCCTTAATGGAAATTGGAATCTAATATTTCCTTCCTTCATATCAATAATTGCACCAATCATTCTAAGGAAAGGTCTACCAAGAATAATAGGACATGAAGGATTGCAATCTATGTCAAGAACAATAAAATCTATGGGCACATAATTCCTATTTGCAACAATAAGAACATCATTAATTCTTCCCATAGGTTTCTTAATAGTGGAATCCACAAGGTGCAAGTTTAAAGAGCAATCATCAAAATCATGGAAACCTAACAAATCACACAAAGTCTTTGGAATCGTGGAAACACTAGCACCCAAATCACATAAAGCATATCATTAATGATATTTAATTTTAATTTTAATAGTTGGTTCCCACTCATCATAAAGTTTTCCAGGGATAGAAACTTCCAATTCAAGTTTTTCTTCATAAGATTGCATCAAGGCATCAACGATATGTTTAGTAAATGCTTTATTTTGACTATAAGCGTGAGGAGAATTTAGCACGGATTGTAACAAGGAAATACAATAAATCAAAGAGCAATTTTCATAGTCAAATTCCTTGAAATCCATAATAGTGGGTTTAGCAACATCTACGGTTTTAATTTCTTCAATCCCACTTTTATCAATTTTAGCATCAAGATCAAAAAATTCCGAATTCTTGGAACGCCTTCTAGGTAGAGGTGGATCATATTCAGTCCCATCATTATCAATATTCATATTGCAAAACAAAGATTTAATAGGGGACACATCAATTACTTTTAGATCTTCATTTTTATTTTCATAGGAACTAGAAGAACACGCTCTTATAAAGGCATCTTTCTTAGCATGCATCCTAGCGGTTCTTTCTTTGCACTCATCAATGGAAATTATCATGGCTTTGAGAGACTCATTTATATCATGCTTAGGTGGAATAGATCTAAGTTTCAAAGAATCAACATCAAGAGAAATTCTATCAACGTTCCCATCCAAATCATCAATCTTAAGCAATTTTTCTTGAATCAAAGCATTGAAATTCTTTTGCAAAGTAATAAATTATTTAATATTAGATTCAAAATCAGAGGGCATATTATTATATAAGAATTTTTGGAGGAATTACCATAATTATTAGAGGGATTACTAGGATAAGGCCTAGGACTGAAATTTCCTCTATACGCGTTGTTACCAAAATTGTTCCTACCAACAAAATTCACATCCATAGATTAATTATTATTCTCAATCAAAGTAGACAAGGGCATGTCATTAGGATCATAAGAAACACTCTTATTAGCAAATAATTTCATAAGTTCATCCATCTTTCCACTCAAAACATTAATTTCTTCTATCGCATGCACCTTTTTATTAGTAGATCTATCAGTATGCCATAGAGAATAATTAACCATAATATTATCTAGGAGTTTAGTAGCTTCTCCTAAAGTGATTTCCATAAAAGTGCCTCCCGCGGCCGAATCTAAAATATTTCTAGAAGCAAACTTCAATACGGCATAAAAAATTTGTATAATCATCCACAAATTTAAACCATGAGTAGGGCAATTACTGTAACACCCCGGATATGTTTTTCCCAATATGTACTCCAACTCTTGCCGTTTCCGGCCTTAAGTTATTTTATTTTCTCGGGTTCGGGTTTTTGTCTCCGTGTGTTGTTGTCGTTGTCATGCATCTCATATCATGTCATCATGTGCATTGCATTTGCATACGTGTTCATCTCATGCATTCGAGCATTTTCCCCGTTGTCCGTTTTGCATTCCGGTGCTTCGTTCTCCTCCGGTGCTCATTTCTACCTTTCTTTCGTGTGTGGGGATTAAAAATTTCCGGATTGGACCGAGACTTGTCAAGCGGCCTTGGTTTACTACCAGTAGACCGCCTGTCAAGTTTCGTACCATTTGGACTTCGTTTGATGCTCCAACGGTTAACCGAGGGACCGAAAAGGCCTCGTGTGTGTTGCAGCCCAACACCCCACCAAGTTGGCCCAAAACCCACCAAAACCCTCTCCATCATCTAGAGCGTTTGATCATGATCGCGTGGCCGAAAACCGCACCTCATTTGGACTCTCCTAGCTCCTCCTATGCCTATATAAAGAATCCCCCATTTCAATTCTCGGATCTTCTTCCGCTAACCTAGCTCCTCTTCCACCGCGCCGCGCCGGACACGTCCGCTGCCGGCCGGACATTTCGCCGCCGCCGCCCTCGCCCAGTAGGAGGCCGCCACCTGTCCCGCGCCACTCTCCCACCGCCACGGCCCGCCGAGCCCGCTCGGGGCCCCCGTGGCCCAGGGAGCCGCCGCCCGCGCCTACCTCCATCGCGCGCCGCCCGAGGCCCGTGCCTCGCCCCGCGCCACCGTGGGCAGCGCCCGCCGCCTCCGCCTCCGCCGCCCGGTAGTCGCCGCCCCGCCGCAGCCCGGCGCCTCCTCGTCAGCCCGCCAAGCGCCGCCGCACGTCGTCGCCATCGCCGGCGAGCTCACCCACCGGAGCTCCGCCGCCGCCCGGGTCCTCCTCGTCGCCGGCGTACCCTGGCCGCCCCTCTCCCTCGACTCCGGCGCCCCCCGACGAACTCCGGCCAACGAACCTCGAAATCCGCGCTGCTGCTACAGTACACTCGGATCTGGATCTGGATCTGGATCGGTTCACTTTCCTCCCGAAACCCTAGAATCTTTGCGTTTTTCATCATGTTGTAACTCCGCATGCGTAGCTCCGTTTTGGGCATATAGAATATCAAAATGTTCATCTCAGAGAGTACATAATTTCATCTCACTGCATCATTTTCATTTGAGCTCATCTTGATGCCCGAAATGCTGTTAGAAGAATGCTATTTGAGATAATTGTCACATCTGCTTCTCCAATTAGATATTTGTCATTTTTTCCATGATTATTGTGTGCATGATATGCCCCTGAGCTCTACATGTGTTTCGTTATATGTTTTGCCATCTATCCAGAGGTGCAACCCATGTATTTTTGTGATGTGTGTGGTGACTAGCACGAGCTTGCAAAGTGGAGCATTCGTTAATGCTGATTTCAGGGACTTAGCATTTCCACTAAGTCCTTGGACTGGTTATCTCAACATGCCATGTGTTCATGTTGTTTCCTAGTGATCCGTGCATCTTGTGAGGATGATCAGTAAGGATGTTTTGTTAATCTTGTAGTGCTCTATCCATCCATGTCTTTGTGTGCATTTATGGAGTACCCTAGCTTGAGTCAATCGAGCTCTACTTTTTCCATTTCGTGAATCTGGGCAGATTGTCTACTTGCTAGCAATTTTGCCGAGGATGATGTAGTTGATCCGTGCATGCTATGTTATTGTTCTTGCCATGTCTAGCTTGTATTTTGTGTATTCTTGATGGGTATATGCTTAGATTGTCATGACTTGCTCTGTAGTGAGTGCATCGACCTCGTAAACATGCCTACCTGATATCTGTTTTAGCATGCTCCAGTTTTCACTGTCTGAGAACTGATTATGTTTTTGCCATGTTCACATGCTTGCAAATGCATTTTCTGATCCCTTTTGGCTCAAGGTCACTAAGGGACTTTTGTTAAGCTCCTTGAGTAGCTCCATGCCATGGTTTTCTTTGCCATGTTGAGGTCTTGTAGCATATAGTTTTCATGCTCCAAAGTGGGCTACCTGATCTGAAATTCCAGACAAGTGTTAAGTCTGAAATCTGATTACCAAATGCATTTTTGCCATGCTTGTTTGAACCTGTTATTGGATAAATTGGCCGTAGCTCAGTGCTAGTATTTTGTTAAGCATCATGAATGGATCCCTGCCATGTAATTTGTTGTCATGTTTGGGTGTTGTACCATGTTCATCTTGTTGCATTTAGTTGGCTACTTGCTGTAAATCGCAGAACGTGGTCATATTTGAATTGCTTGCCATTTCCAAACCGTAACTCCGATTCCGGCGTTCTTTATATTGTTTTCAAGCGGTTTCACCTCACCTTTCCAGTGGCACACTTGGATTTCCAAGTTGAGGCCAGGTTCATGTATTCCTTGTCAAATCTTGCATATGCATCACATATTGCATCCTGCATAGCATACCATCTTTGCATCATGTTGTTTGAGTTTGCACGTGGTTGATTGTGTCCTTGTTGCTTGTTTGTCTTGTTTGGGTAGAGACGGGAGACGAGTTTTCTAATGAGGAGCCCGTTGAGTTTGCTTTCGAGGATCCAGTCAACTCTGACAAATTTGCAGGCAAGATGATCATACCCTCGAAATCACTACTATCTTTGCTTTGCTAGATTCTCGCTCTTTTGCTATTCATATGCTACGATGCCTACCACTTTCTTATCATGCCTCCCAAATTGACATGTTCAACTTCTAACCCACCATGTCCTAGCAAACCGTTGATTGGCTATGTTACCGCTTTGCTCAACCCCTCTTATAGTGTTGCTAGTTGCAGGTGAAGATTGGAGACCGTTCTTTGTTGGAACATTATTTACTTGTTGGGATATCATTATATTGCCATGTTATCTTAATGCATCTATATAGTTGGGAAAGGGTGGAAGTCTCGGCCTCTCGCCTAGTGTTTTGTTCCACTCTTGCCGCCCTAGATTCCGTCATATCGGTGTTATGTTTCCGGATTTTGCGTTCCTTACGCGGTTGGGTGATAATGGGAACCCCTTGATAGTTCGCCTTGATTAAAGATTTTCCAGCAATTACCAACCTTGGTTTTACCATTTGCCTCCTAGCCTCTTTTTCCCTTGGGTTTCTGAAGCCCGAGGGTCATCTTATTTTAAACCCCCCCGGGCCAGTGCTCCTCTGAGTGTTGGTCCAACTCATCACACGCCGGTGGCCACCAGGGGCAACTCTGGGCTGGCCTACCAGAAGTTAAGACAATCTGAGTGTGCCCTGAGAACGAGATATGTGCAGCTCCTATCGGGATTTGTCGGCACATTTGGGAGGTGTTGCTGGATTTGTTTTAACTTGTCGAAGTGTCTTGTAGAACCGGGATACCGAGTCTGATCGAAATGTCTCGGGAGAAGGTCTATTCCTTCGTTGATCGTGAGAGCTTGTCATGGGCTAAGTTGGGACTCCCCTGCAGGGTTTTGAACTTTCGAAAGCCGTGCCCGCGGTTATGGGCAGATGGGAATTTGTTAATGTCCGGTTGTAGATAACTTGAACCTTAACTTAATTAAAATGAATCAATAGTGTGAGTTACCGTGATGGTCTCTTCTCAGCGGAGTCCGGGAAGTGAACACGGTGTTGGAGTAATGCTTGCCGCAGGATGTTCTCTAATTACTCGTTCGCGCTTTGCCTCCTCTTCTCGCTCTCTTTTGCGAACAGGTTAGCCACCATATATGCTAGTCGCTTGCTGCAGCTCCACATATACTTACCTTGCCTTACCTATAAGCTTAAATAGTCTTGATCGCGAGGGTGCAAGATTGCTGAGTCCCTGTGGCTCACAGATTACTTGCAAACCAGATGCAGGGCCTGATGATTCCATTCCAGATGACGCGCTTGAGCTCAAGTGGGAGTTCGACGAGGACTCACGCCGTTACTACGTGTCTTTCCCTGATGATCAGTAGTGGTGCCCAGTTGGGGTGATCAGGACTGTGTCGCATGTTGGGTTATCTTTCATTTTGGCGCCATAGTCGGGCCATGAGTGTTTGTTTGTTGTAATGCTATTTATGTACTTTGATTGACGTGGCGAGTGTAAGCCAACTATGTATCTCCCCTTTTATTATCTATATTACATGGGATGTTGTGATGATTGCCTAACTTGCGATATTGCTTTCAATGCGGTTATGCCTCTAAGTCGTGCCTCGACACGTGGGAGATATAGCCGCATCGAGGGCGTTACAAGTTGGTAATCAGAGCCTTCCCCGACCTTAGGAGCCCCATTGCTTGATCGTTTTAGCGGCCGAGTTGTGTCTAGAAAAAATGTTTTGAGTCATTTAGGAATTATATATCGGAGAGTTTAGGAATTCTTTTTACTCCCAGTCTCCTCATCGCTCTGGTAAGGCATCCTGACGTAGAGTTTTGACTCTTTTCTTCTCAAATTTCACTAAAAAAACTCTTAGGTTCACGCGGGTATCTTGGAACCGTTCCGATGGTTTTGTGACGAGAACATTGTTCTTGGTGCCTCCTGTCTTTAGAGGTTGTGGCAGTGTCCCGGGGAGTTGAGCTCCGAGGTGTTGTCGTCACAATTTTATCATTGCGGTTCTGGAATACCTGAGTTTAGCACGCCGACATCGAAAATCTCTTTTATGCAGTTCGTTGGTGAGATAACCTCGACGCCACCCAGTACTGGGGCGGGAGTTCGGGAGTATCGCCATAACTTGTATAACGGATGCTTTTCGAAGGTTGAGGTAGATGGTTTCCGAAGTTTTTCTCGGTTATGTGTTGAAGGATGGATACAGCTGGATGTAGGAATTGCTAGATTTGGGTGAGATATTATGCTTCCCCTGTATCCCCAACACCTGATTGCATAACCGAAAAGGTTCAGGAGTTTCATAGGTGGGAATTCTTGTAGCTCTAGTTCTTCTTCCACGGATATTTGGTTTGAGATTGGGATTTCTTACCGAGTATTCGTTCTTGATCCGTACCTTGTTGATTTATTCCTCTACCTAAATTCTAAGTGGCTTCTCAATTTATGGATATGTGACCATTTCAAGTGGAATGCATTCGTTCTTATGTTCGTATGTGAAGACTATATGTTGCAATTTCAACCCGTTTGATTCAGCTTCATTTTATCTGTCAATGTGCTAACGGTTGTCACCCTCTTCAGGATGGCTCCCGCTAAGAGTACCAATCAGAATCAGAATCAAGATCCGCCACCACCTCCTCCTCCTCCGGAGGCATGGCAAGCTGTGATGGCCGCAACCAATGCAAACACACAGTTGATCATGCAAATTCTTCAAGAGCGCAATCAAGCGCTGGGCACCACTACTGATCATCAGGGAAAGACACGTAGTAACGGCGTGAGTCCTCGTCGAACTCCCACTTGAGCTCAAGCGCGTCATCTGGAATGGAATCATCAGGCCCTGCATCTGGTTTGCAAGTAATCTGTGAGCCACAGGGACTCAGCAATCTTGCACCCTCGCGATCAAGACTATTTAAGCTTATAGGTAAGGCAAGGTAAGTATATGTGGAGCTGCAGCAAGCGACTAGCATATATGGTGGCTAACCTGTTCGCAAAAGAGAGCGAGAAGAGGAGGCAAAGCGCGAACGAGTAATAGAGAACATCCTGCGGCAAGCATTACTCCAACACCGTGTTCACTTCCCGGACTCCGCTGAGAAGAGACCATCACGGTAACTCACACTGTTGATTCATTTTAATTAAGTTAAGGTTCAAGTTATCTACAACCGGACATTAACAAATTCCCATCTGCCCATAACCGCAGGCACGGCTTTCGAAAGTTCAAAACCCTGCAGGGGAGTCCCAACTTAGCCCATGATAAGCTCTCACGGTCACCGAAGGAATAGACCTTCTCCCGAGACATTCCGATCAGACTCGGTATCCCGGTTCTACAAGACACTTCGACAAGTTAAAACAAATCCAGCAACACCGCCCGAATGTGCCGACAAATCCCGATAGGAGCTGCACATATCTCGTTCTCAGGGTACACTTAGATTGTCTTAACTTCCGGTAGGCCAGCCCAGAGTTGCCCCTGGTGGCCACCGGCGGCTGACGAGTTGGACCAACACTCAGAGGAGCACTGGCCCGGGGGGGTTTAAAATAAGATGACCCTCAGGCTCCGGAAACCCAAGGGAAAAAGAGGCTAGGAGGCAAATGGTAAAACCAAGGTTGGGCATTGCTAGAAAAGCTTTAATCAAGGCGAACTATCAAGGGGTTCCCATTATCACCCAACCGCGTAAGGAACGCAAAATCCGGGAACATAACACCGATATGATGGAAACTAGGGCGGCAAGAGTGGAACAAAACACTAGGCGAGAGGTCGAGCCTTCCACCCTTTACCAAGTATATAGATGCATTAAGATAACATGGCAATATAATGATATCCCAACAAGTAAATAATGTTCCAACAAGGAACGGTCTCCAATCTTCACCTACAACTAGCAACACTATAAGAGGGGCTGAGCAAAGCGGTAACATAGCCAATCAACGGTTTGCTAGGACATGGTGGGTTAGAGGTTGAACATGTCAATTTGGGAGGCATGATAAGCAAGTGGTAGGCATCGTAGCATAGGCATAGCAAAAGAGCGAGCATCTAGCAAAGCAAAGATAATAGTGATTTCGAGGGTATGATCATCTTGCCTGCAAAGTTGTCAGAGTTGACTGGATCCTCGAAAGCAAACTCAACGGGCTCCTCGTTAGCAAACTCGTCTCCCGGCTCTACCCAAACAAGACAAACAAGCAACAAGGACACAATCAACCACGTGCAAACTCAAACAGCATGATGCAAAGATGGTATGCTATGCAGGATGCAATATGTGATTCATATGCAAGATTTGACAAGGAATGCATGAATCTGGTCACAACTTGGAAATCCAAGTGTGACATTGGAAAGGTGAGGTGAAACCGCTTGAAAACGATATAAAGAATGCCGGAATCGGAGTTACGGTTTGGAAATGGCAAGCAATTCAAATATGACCACGTTCTGCGATTTACAGCAAGTAGCCAACTAAATGCAACAAGATGAACATGCTACAGCAACCAAACATGACAACAAATTACATGGCAGGGATCCATTCATTATGCTTAACAAAAGACTAACACTGAGCTATGGCCAATTCATCCAATAACAGGTTCAAACAAGCATGGCAAAAATGCATTTGGTAAACAGATTTCAGACTTAGTGAAATTAACACTTGTCTGGAATTTCAGATCAGGTAGCCCACTTTGGAGCATGAAAACTATATGCTACAGGATCGTAACATCGCAAAGCAAAGCATGGCATGGAGCTACTCAAGGAGCTTAACAAAAGTCCCTTAGTGACCTTGAGCCAAAAGGGATCAAAAAATGCATTTGCAAGCATGTGAACATGGCAAAAACATAATCAGTTCTCAGACTTAGTGAAAACTGGAGCATGCTAAAACAGATATCAGGTAGGCATGTTTACGAGGTCGATGCACTCACTACAGAGCAATTCATGACAATCTAAGCATACACCCATCAAGAATACACAAAATACAAGCTAGACATGTCAAGAACAATAATATAGCTTGCACGGATCAACTACATCATCCTCGGCAAAATTGCTAACAAGTAGACAATCTGCCCAGATTCACGAAATAGCAAAAGTAGAGCTCGATTGACTCAAGCTAGGGTGATCCATAAATGCACATAAAGACATGGATGGATAAAGCACTACAAGATTAACAAAACATCCTTACTGATCATCCTCACAAGAGGCACAGATTACTAGGAAACAACATGAACATATGGCATATTGAGATAACCAGTCCAAGGACTTAGTGGAAATGCTAAGTCCCTGAAATCAGCATTAACGAATGCTCCACTTTGCAAGATTGTACTAGTCACGACACACATCACAAAAATACATGGGTTGCACCTCTGGATAGATGGCAAAACATATAACAAAACACATGTAGAGCTCAGGGGCATATCATGCACACAATAATCATGGCAAATATGACAAATATCTAATTGGAGCAGCAGATCTGACAATTATCTCAAATAGCATTCTTCTAACAGCATTTCGGGCATCAAGATGAACTCAAATGAAAATGATGCAATGAGAGGAAAGTTGTGGCTTATACCTCTCACCAGTTGAAGCCCAACGAGAAGAACTACCCCACTCATGACCTTGAGTTGGCGGCAGTTGTGCATGCTCTTTTGACTTGGAGACATCTCTTATTGGGAAGAAAAGTGAACATTTTCACTGATCACAAGAGTCTGAAGTACATCTTCACTCAGCCTAATCTCAACCTCAGGCAGACTCGATGGGTCGAAATGATTCAAGAGTATAATCCGAGTATTGAGTATACTCTAGGCAAGGCCAATGTGATTGCTGACGCATTGAGCAGGAAGGCTTATTGCAACAGTCTGATTCTCAAGCCTTATCAACCCGAGCTTTGTGAAGCTTTCCGCAAACTTAATCTGCAAGTTGTTCCTCAAGGTTTCCTCGCCAACCTTCAAGTCTCTCCTACCTTGGAAGACTAGATTCGCCAAGCTCAGCTTCTTGATGCTATGGTGAAAAAGGTGAAGATTGAGATTGCCAAGAGTCAACCCAAGTACAAGTGCTACTGCCTTGATGACAAGGATACTCTCTTCTTCGAGGATCGTATTGTTGTGCCCAAAGGTGACCTCAATTCTCTCCTCTCCATCCACCCTGGGAGCACAAAGATGTATCAGGACCTTAAGCAGGCTTATTGGTGGACTCGAATGAAGCGCGAGATTGCTCAATTCGTGAATGAGTGTGATGTCTCAGAAGAGTGAAGGCAGAACACCAAAGGCCAGCTGGTCTCCTCCAACCTCTTGCCATTCCAGAATGGAAGTTTGACCACATTGAGATGGACTTCGTGACTGGGTTTCCAAAGTCCAAGCGTGGCAATGATGCCATATTCGTGGTCATCGACAAACTCACTAAAGTGGCTCATTTTCTGCCTATCAAAGAGTCAATCACTACAGCTCAATTGGCGGAGCTCTATACCTCTCGAATTGTCTCTCTGCACGGTATTCCATAGGTGATCTCTTCAGACCGTGGCGGCATCTTTACCTCCAAGTTTTGGAATTCTTTTCAGAAGGCCATGGGCACCAACATCCGCTTCAGCACAGCTTTCCATCCTCAAACTAGCGGTCAAGTCGAGCGTGTCAATCAGATTCTTGAAGATATGCTCAGGGCTTGTGTGATCTCCTTCGGCATGAAGTGGGAGGATTGTCTTCCTTATGCTGAATTCTCCTACAACAACAGTTTTCAAGCAAGTTCGGGCAAGGCCCCATTTGAAATTCTGTATGGCAGGAAGTGCCGTACCCCTCTCAACTGGTCCGAAACCGGTGAACGTCAGCTTCTGGGAAATGACTTAATCACAGAGGCAGAGGAGATGTGCAAAGTCATTCGAGATAACCTCAAAGCAGCCCAATCCCGCCAGAAGAGCTACTATGATAGTAAGCACCGTGATTTGGCTTTCGAGATCGGAGATCATGTTTACCTCCGCGTCTCTCCTATGAAAGGTACTCGTCACTTCGGTATCAAAGGGAAGCTTGCCCCTAGATACATGGGACCTTTCAAGATCGTCAGCAAGAGAGGCGATCTCGCCTATCAACTCGAGCTTCCTTCAAACTTTGCAAATGTGCATGACGTGTTCCATGTCTCTCAGCTCCGAAAGTGCTTCAAGACTCCTGACCGCACCGTCAACTTAGAGGACATTGAGCTCCAAGAAGATCTCTCTTACCGTGAGCACCCCGTGGCTACTCTTGAAGAGATTGAACGCAACACTCGCAACAAGTCAATCAAATTCCTCAAAGTCAAGTGGTCACACCATTCCGACCGTGAAGCTACCTGGGAACGTGAGGATCACCTCCGTTCTGAGTAACCGGCGTTCTTTCAGTCCTAGATCTCGGGACGAGATCCTTTCATAGTGGTGGAGTGTTGTAACACCCCGAATATGTTTTTCCCAATATGTACTCTAACTCTTGCCGTTTCCGACCTTAAGTTATTTTATTTTCTCGGGTTCGGGTTTTTGTCTCCGTGTGTTGTTGTCGTTGTCATGCATCTCATATCATGTCATCATGTGCATTGCATTTGCATACGTGTTCATCTCATGCATTCAAGCATTTTCCCCGTTGTCCGTTTTGCATTCCGGCGCTTCGTTCTCCTTCGGTGGTCATTTCTACCTTTCTTTCGTGTGTGGGGATTAAACATTTCCGGATTGGACCGAGACTTGTCAAGCGGCCTTGGTTTACTACCGGTAGACCGCCTGTCAAGTTTCGTACCATTTGGACTTCGTTTGATGCTCCAACGGTTAACCGAGGGACCGAAAAGGCCTCGTGTGTGTTGCAGCCCAACACCCCTCCAAATTGGCCCAAAACCCACCAAAACCCTCTCCATCATCTAGAGCGTTCGATCACGATCGCGTGGCCGAAAACCGCACCTCATTTGGACTCTCGTAGCTCCTCCTATGCCTATATAAAGAACCCCCCATTTCAATTCCCGGATCTTCTTCCCCTAACCTAGCTCCTCTTCCACCGCGCCGCGCTGGACACGTCCGCTGCTGGCCGGACATTTTGCCGCCACCGCCGCCCTCGCCCAGTAGGAGGCCGCCACCTGTCCCGCGCCGCTCTCCCACCGCCACGGCCCGCCGAGCCCGCTCGGGGCCCCCGCGGCCCAAGGAGCCGCTGCCCGCGCCTACCTCCATCGCGCACCGCCCGAGGTCCGTGCCTCGCCCCACGCCACCGCGGGCAACGCCGGCCGCCTCCGCCTCCGTCGCCCGTTAGTCGCCGCCTCGCCGCAGCCCGGCGCCTCCTCGTCAGCCCGCCAAGCGCCGCCGCACGTCGTCGCCATCGCCGGCGAGCTCACCCACCGGAGCTCCGCCGCCGCCCGGGTCCTCCTTGTCGCCGGCGTACCCCGGCCGCCCCTCTCCCTCGACTCCCGCGCCCCCCCCCCCCCCCCCCCCCCCCCCCCCCCCCCCCCCCCCCGACGAACTCTGGCCGACGAACCTCGAAGTCCGCACCGCTGCTATAGTACACTCGGATCTGTATCTGGATCTGGATCGGTTGACTTTCCTCCCGAAACCCTATAATCTTTGCGTTTTTCATCATGTTATAACTCCGCATCCGTAGCTCCGTTTTGGGCATATAGCATATCAAAATGTTCATCTCAGAGATTACATCATTTCATCTCATTGCATCATTTTCATTTGAGTTCATCTTGATGCCCGAAATGCTGTTAGAAGAATGCTATTTGAGATAATTGTCAGATCTGCTGCTCCAATTAGATATTTGTCATTTTTGCCATGATTATTGTGTGCATGATATGCCCCTGAGCTCTACATGTGTTTTGTTATATTGTGTGCATGATATTTTTTGTCATTTTTGTCATCAAGGAAGTAGAACTTGTACTTGGGTTGACTCTTGGCAATCTCAATCTTCACCTTTTTCACCATAGCATCAAGAAGCTGAGCTTGGCGAATCTGGTCTTCCAAGGTAGGAGAGACTTGAAGGTTGGCAAGGAAACCTTGAGGAACAACTTGCAGATTAAGTTTGCGGAAAGCTTCACAAAGCTCGGGTTGATAAGGCTTGAGAATCAGACTGTTGCAATAAGCCTTCCTACTCAATGCGTCAGCAATCACATTGGGCTTGCCTGGGGTATACTCGATACTCGGATTATACTCTTGAATCATTTCGACCCATCGAGTCTGCCTGAGGTTGAGATTAGGCTGAGTGAAGATGTACTTCAGACTCTTGTGATCAGTGAAAATGTTCACTTTTCTTCCCAATAAGAGATGTCTCCAAGTCAAAAGAGCATGCACAACTGCCGCCAACTCAAGGTCATGAGTGGGGTAGTTCTTCTCGTTGGGCTTCAACTGGTGAGAGGTATAAGCCACAACTTTCATCTCATTGCATCATTTTCATTTGAGTTCATCTTGATGCCCGAAATGCTGTTAGAAGAATGCTATTTGAGATAATTGTCAGATCTGCTGCTCCAATTAGATATTTGTCATTTTTGCCATGATTATTGTGTGCATGATATGCCCCTGAGCTCTACATGTATTTTGTTATATGTTTTTCCATCTATCCAGAGGTGCAACCCATGTATTTTTGTGATGTGTGTGGTGACTAGCACAAGCTTGCAAAGTGGAGCATTCGTTAATGCTGATTTCAGGGACTTAGCATTTCCACTAAGTCCTTGGACTGGTTATCTCAATATGCCATATGTTCATGTTGTTTCCTAGTGGTCCGTGCCTCTTGTGAGGACGATCAGTAAGGATGTTTTGTTAATCTTGTAGTGCTCTATCCATCCATGTCTTTGTGTGCATTTATGGAGCACCCTAGCTTGAGTCAATCGAGCTCTACTTTTGCTATTTCATGAATCTGGGCAGATTGTCTACTTGTTAGCAATTTTGCCGAGGATGATGTAGTTGATCCGTGCATGCTATGTTATTGTTCTTGCCATGTCTAGCTTGTATTTTGTGTATTCTTGATGGGTGTATGCTTAGATTGTCATGACTTGCTCTGTAGTGAGTGCATCGACCTCGTAAACATGCCTACCTGATATCTGTTTCAGCATGCTCCAGTTTTCACTAAGTCTGAGAACTGATTATGTTTTTGCCATGTTCACATGCTTGCAAATGCATTTTCTGATCCCTTTTGGCTCAAGGTCACTAAGGAACTTTTGTTAAGCTCCTTGAGTAGCTCCATGCCATGCTTTTCTTTGCCATGTTAAGGTCCTGTAGCATATAGTTTTCATGCTCCAAAGTGGGCTACCTGATCTGAAATTTCAGACAAGTGTTAATTTCACTAAGTCTGAAATCTGTTTACCAAATGCATTTTTGCCATGCTTGTTTGAACCTGTTATTGGATGAATTGGCCGTAGCTCAGTGCTAGTCTTTTGTTAAGCATCATGAATGGATCCCTGCCATGTAATTTGTTATCATGTTTGGGTGCTGTAGCATGTTCATCTTGTTGCATTTAGTTGGCTACTTGCTGTAAATTGCAGAACGTGGTCATATTTGAATTGCTTGCCATTTTCAAACCGTAACTCCGATTCCGGCGTTCTTTATATCATTTTCAAGCGGTTTCACCTCACCTTTCCAGTGGCACACATGGATTTACAAGTTGAGGCCAGGTTCATGCACTCCTTGTCAAATCTTGCATATGCATCACATATTGCATCCTGCATAGCATACCATCTTTGCATCATGTTGTTTGAGTTTGCACGTGGTTGATTGTGTCCTTGTTGCTTGTTTGTCTTGTTTGGGTAGAGCCGGGAGACGAGTTCGCTAACGAGGATCCCGTTGAGTTTGCTTTCGAGGATCTAGTCAACTCTGACAACTTTGCAGGCAAGATGATCATACCCTCGAAATCACTACTATCTTTGCTTTGCTAGATGCTCGCTCTTTTGCTATGCATATGATACGATGCCTACCACTTGCTTATCATGCCTCCCAAATTGACATGTTCAACCTCTAACCCACCATGTCCTATAAAACCGTTGATTGGCTATGTTACCGCTTTGCTCAGCCCCTCTTATAGCGTTGCTAGTTGCAGGTGAAGATTGGAGACCGTTCCTTGTTGGAACATTATTTACTTGTTGGGATATCATTATATTGCCATGTTATCTTAATGAATCTATATACTTGGGAAAGGGTGGAAGGCTCGGCCTCTCGCCTACTGTTTTGTTCCACTCTTGCCACCCTAGTTTCCGTCATATCGGTGTTATGTTCCCGGATTTTGCGTTCCTTACGCGGTTGGGTGATAATGGGAACCCCTTGATAGTTCGCCTTGATTAAAGCTTTTCCAGCAATGCCCAACCTTGGTTTTACCATTTGCCTCCTATCCTCTTTTTCCCTTGGGTTTCCGAAGCCCGAGGGTCATCTTATTTTAAACCCCCCCTAGCCAGTGTCTTGTAGAACCGGGATACCGAGTTTGATCGGAATGTCTCGGGAGAAGGTCTATTCCTTCGTTGACCTTGAGAGCTTGTCATGGTCTAAGTTGGGACTCCCCTGCAGGGTTTTGAACTTTCGAAAGCCGTGCCCGCGGTTATGGGCAAATGGGAATTTGTTAATGTCCGGTTGTAGATAACTTGAACCTTAACTTAATTAAAATGAATCAACAGTGTGAGTTACCATGATGGTCTCTTCTCGGCGGAGTCCGGGAAGTGAACACGGTGTTGGAGTAATGCTTGCCGCAGGATGTTCTCTAGTTACTCGTTCGCGCTTTTCCTCCTCTTCTCGCTCTCTTTTGCGAACAGGTTAGCCACCATATATCCTAGTCGCTTGCTACAGCTCCACATATACTTACCTTGCCTTACCTATAAGCTTAAATAGTCTTGATCGCGAGGGTGCGAGATTGCTGAGTCCATGTGGCTCACAGATTACTTCCAAACCTGATGCAGGGCCTGATGATTCCGTTCCAGATGACGCGCTTGAGCTCAAGTGGGAGTTCGACGAGGACTCGCGCCGTTACTACGTGTCTTTCCCTGATGATCAGTAGTGGTGCCCAGTTGGGGTGATCGGGACTGTGTCGTATGTTGGGTTATCTTTCATTTTGGCGCCGTAGTCAGGCCATGAGTGTTTGTTTCTTGTAATGCTATTTATGTACTTTGATTGACGTGGTGAGTGTAAGCCAACTATGTATCTCCCCTTTTATTATCTATATTACATGGGATGTTGTGATGATTGCCTAACTTGCGACATTGCTTTCAATGCGGTTATGCCTCTAAGTCGTGCCTCGACACGTGGGAGATATAGCCACATCGAGGGTGTTACAATTACGTATCATTAGTTTCATTCTCTCCCAAGCTTGTGCAACATGTTCACGATCAAGTTGCTTAAAATTCATAATATCGTTTCTAAGAGAGATGATCTTAGAGGGAGGAAAATACGTAGAGATAAAAGCATCTTTGCACTTATTCCATGATCAATACTATTTTTAGGCAAAGACGAAAACCAAGCTTTAGCACGATCTCTAAGTGAAAAAGGAAATAGCTTCAATTTAACAATATCATTATCCACATCTTTCTTCTTTTTCATGTCACACAAATCAAAGAAGCTATTTAGATGGGTAGCGGCATCTTCACTAGGAAGGCCGGAAAACGGATCTTTCATGACAAGATTCAGCAAAGTAGTATTAATTTCACAAGATTCAGCATCGGTAAGAGGAGCAATCGGAGTGTTAATAAAATCATTGTTGTTGGTATTGGTGAAGTCACATAATTTAGTATTATCTTGAGCCATCATGACAAGCAAGCGAACTAACACACAAGCAAACAAAAAGCAAACGGGCAAAAAGAGGCAAATAGAGAAAGAGAGGGAGGATAGAGAGAGAGGGGGCGAATAAAACGGCAAGGGTGAAGTGGGGGAGAGGAAAACGAGAGGCAAATGGCAAATAATGTAATGCGGGAGATAAGGGTATGTGATGGGTACTTGGTATGTTTACTTTTGCATAGACCTCCCCGGCAACGGCGCTAGAAATCCTTCTTGCTACCTCTTGAGCACTGCGTTGGTTTTCCCCGAAGAGGAAGGGATGATGCGGAAAAGTAGCGTAAGTATTTCCCTCAGTTTTTGAGAACCAAGGTATCAATCCAGTAGGAGGCTATGCGCGAGTCCCTCGTACCTGCACAAAACAAATAAATCCTCGCAACCAACGCAAATAGGGGTTGTCAATCCCTATAAGGCCACTTACGAGAGTGAGATCTGATAGATACGATAAAGATAATATTTTTGGTATTTTTGTGATAAAGATGCAAAGTAAAATAAAGGCAAAGTAAAAAAGCAAAGGAAATAACTAAGTAGTAGGAGATTAATATGATAAAGATAGACCCAAGGGCCATAGGTTTCACTAGTGGCTTCTCTCGAGAGCATAAGTATTCTACGGTGGGTGAACAAATTATTGTTGAGAAATTGACAAAATTGAGCATAGTTATGAGAATATCTAGGTATGATCATGTATATAGGCATCACGTCCGAGACAAGTAGACCGACTCCTGCCTGCATCTACTACTATTACTCCACTCATCGACCGCTATCCAGCATGCATCTAGAGTATTAAGTTAAAAACAGAGTAACGCCTTAAGCAAGATGACATGATGTAGAGGGATAGACTCATGCAATATGATGAAGACCCCATATTGTTATCCTCGATGGCAACAATACAATACGTGCCTTGCTGCCCCTACTGTCACTGGGAAAGGACACCGCAAGATTGAACCCAAAGCTAAGCACTTCTCCCATTGCAAGAAAGATCAATCTAGTAGGCCAAACCAAACTGATAATTCAAAGAGACTTGCAAAGATAAACAATCATACATAAAAGAATTCAGAGAAGATTCAAATATTATTGATAGATAGACTTGATCATAAACCCACAATTCATCGGTCTCAACAAACACACCGCAAAAAGAAGATTACATTGAATAGTTCTCCACAAGAGAGGGGGAGAACATTGTATTGAGATCCAAAAAGAGAGAAGAAGCCATCTAGCTAATAACTATGGACCCGTAGGTCTGAGGTAAACTACTCACACTTCATCGGAGAGGCTATGGTGTTGATGTAGAAGCCCTCTGTGATCGATGCCCCCTCCGGCGGAGCTCCGGAATAGGCCCCAAGATGGGATCTCGTGGATACAGAAAGTTGCGGCGGTGGAATTAGGGTTTTGGCTCCGTTTCTGATCGTTTGGGGGTACGTAGGTATATATAGGAGGAAGGAGTACGTCGGTGGAGCAATAAGGGGCCCACGAGGGTGGAGGGCGCACCTGGGGGGGTAGGCGCGCCCCCCTACCTCGTGGCCTCCTCTTTTGTGTCTTGACGTAGGGTCCAAGTCTCCTGGGTCTTGTTCGTTGAGAAAATCACGTTCCCGAAGGTTTCATTCCGTTTGGACTCCATTTGATATTCCATTTCTTCGAAACCCTAAAACAGGCAAAAAACAAAAATTCTGGGATGGGCCTCCGGTTAATAGGTTAGTCCCAAAAAATAATATAGAAGTGGATAATAAAGCCCAATAATGTCCAAAACAGTAGATAATGTAGCATGGAGCAATCAAAA
Source organism: Triticum urartu (assembly GCF_003073215.2). Lineage (NCBI taxonomy): Eukaryota > Viridiplantae > Streptophyta > Magnoliopsida > Poales > Poaceae > Triticum > Triticum urartu. The sequence continues at coordinate 127,010,025 of NC_053023.1, read as the reverse complement.
ATTATAGGTACGTTGGAGACGTATCACATGATGGCTATATTCTCTGACTTTTGTGAAAAGATTTGTGAGGTTTTCATGGACGACTTTTCCGTCTATGGATCTTCTTTTGATGATTGCTTGAGCAACCTTGATCGAGTTTTGCAGAGATGTGAAGAAACTAATCTTGTCTTGAATTGGTAAAAGTGCCACTTTATGGTTAATGATGGTATTGTCTTGGGGCATAAAGTTTCTGAAAGAGGTATTGAAGTTGATAAAGCCAAAGTTGATGCTATTGAGAAGATGCCATGTCCCAAGGACATCAAAGGTATAAGAAGTTTCCTTGTCCATGCCGGATTTTATAGGAGGTTTATTAAGGACTTCTCAAATATTTCTCGTCCTCTAACTAATTTATTACAAAAAGATATACCATTTGTTTTTGATGATGATTGTGTAGAAGCATTTGAAATACTTAAGAAAGCATTGATCTTTGCACCTATTGTTCAGCCACCTGATTGGAATTTACCGGTTGAAATTATGTGTGATGCAAGTGATTATGCTGTAGGTGTTGTTCTAGGACAAAGAGTTGATAAGAAATTAAATGTTATTCAATATGCTAGTAAAACCCTAGACAATGCTCAAACAAATTATGCTACTACTGAAAAAGAATTCTTAGCAGTTGTATTTGCTTGTGATAAATTCAGACCTTATATTGTTGATTCTAAAGTAACTATTCACACTGATCATGCTGCTATTAAATATCTTATGGAAAAGAAAGATGCTAAACCTAGACCTATTAGATGGGTTCTCTTGCTACAAGAATTTGACTTACATATTGTTGATAGAAAGGGAGCTAAGAACCCCGTTGCAGACAACTTGTCTAGGTTAGAAAATGTGCTTGATGACCCACTTCCTATTGATGATAGCTTTCTTGATGAGCAATTAAATGTCATAAATGCTTCTCATACTGCTCCATGGTATGCTGATTATGCTAATTACATTGTTGCTAAGTTTATACCACCTAGTTTCACATACCAACAAAAGAAAAAGTTCTTCTATGATTTGAGGCATTACTTTTGGGATGACCCATATCTTTATAAAGAAGGAGTAGATGGTGTTATTAGACGTTGTGTACCTGAGCATGAACAGGAACATATCCTACGCAAGTGTCACTCCGAAGCTTATGGAGGACACCATGCTGGAGATAGAACTGCACATAAGGTATTGCAATCTGGTTTTTATTGGCCTACTCTCTTCAAGGATGCCCGTAAGTTTTTCTTATCTTGTGATGAATGTCAAAGAATTGGTAATATTAGTAGACGTCAAGAAATGCCCATGAATTATTCACTTGTTATTGAACCATTTGATGTTTGGGGCTTTGACTATATGGGACCCTTTCCTTCCTCTAATGGATATACACATATTTTAGTTGTTGTTGATTACATTACTAAGTGGGTAGAAGCTATTCCAACTAGTAGTGCTGATCATAACACTTCTATTAAAATGCTTAAAGAAGTTATTTTTCCAAGATTTGGAGTCCCTAGATATTTAATGACTGATGGTGGATCACATTTCATTCATGGTGCTTTCCGTAAAATGCTTGCTAAATATGATGTTAATCATAGAATTGCATCTCCTTATCACCCTCAGTCTAGTGGTCAAGTAGAATTGAGTAATAGAGAACCCAATTAATTTTGCAAAAGACTGTCAATAGGTCTAGAAAGAATTGGTCCAAGAAACTTGATGATGCATTATGGGCCTATAGAACGGCATATAAAAATCCTATGGGTATGTCTCCGTATAAAATGGTTTATGGAAAAGCATGTCACTTACCTCTCGAACTAGAACACAAGGCTTATTGGGCTATTAAAGAACTCAATTATGATTTTAAACTTGCTGGTGAGAAGAGGTTATTTGATATTAGCTCAGTTGATGAATGGAGAACCCAAGCCTACGAAAATGCCAAGTTGTTTAAACAAAAAGTTAAAAGATGGCATGACAAAAGAATACAAAAGCATGAGTTTAATGTAGGTTATTATGTATTGCTATACAACTCTCGTTTAAGATTTTTTTGCAGGAAAACTTATCTCTAAGTGGGAAGGCCCTTACGTTATCGAGGAGGTCTATCGTTCCGGTGCCATAAAAATCAACAACTTCGAAGGCACAAATCCGAAGGTGGTGAACGGTCAAAGAATAAAACAATATATCTCAGGTAATCCCATAAATGTTGAAACCAATGTTATTGAAACCGTAACCCCGGAGGAATACATAAGGGACACTTTTCGGAACGTTTCAGACTCCAAAAAGGAATAGGTATGTGGTATGGTAAGTAAACCGACTCCAAAACAGTTTTTAAGGCAATATTTCTCCGTTTTGGAATATTTAGAAAAATAGAAAAATAAGAAGCAGTCTGGGAAGGACACGAGGCCTCCACGAGGGTGGAGGGCGCGCCCTACCCCCTAGGCGCGCCCCCTACCTCGTGGGCACCTCGTGTGCTCTCCGGACTCCGTTTTCGTACACGACACGTATTTTGGTCGGTAAAAATTCATTATATAATCTCCCGGGGGTTTTGACTCCCGTATCACGCAAATATCTCATGTCTTTGTTTCGAGCTGTCCTGCTGCAGATTTGAACAACATGTCGTCCCAAGATTCGGAAGGAGAGAGCTATGTGGCTGATTACCTTGCAGATCCTAAAGTCTATGGGGATGTGGAGCATTGTGGTTGGACTACGGAAGAAGAAGAGGACTATGAACCCAAGGGAAAGGAGGAGATGAGCTCAGATGAAGATGAAGTCCCACTACCTCAACCTGGGGACATGCATGTGGAGTTCAAAAAGTCAAGCCTCCCTGACAGAATAAAGAAACCTAAGATCGAGTTTATCACTTTTCGCCTCTTGCAGGAAAACAAACAGGAACTATGCAAAAAGATACTGAGCCTGGAGTAGGAGATCGAGGACCTAAGGGACCAAAATTTTGTCCTCAAGCGCAAATTAAGGAAGAAGCCTACGCCATCAACAAAATCACCACCGTCTCCACCAACAAAGAGAATTGAGTATCTGGTATGGGCACTCCACTTGGCAACTACCAAGCTTGGGGGAGTGCCCCGGTATCGTATCACCATCACTTTTATCTTTACCGCTTTTCTTAGTTCGATCCTTTTGGTAATATCTTGATCTAGTAGAATAAAAGTTCTTAGTATGATCTAGTTGTGAGTTTTGCTTATTAATCCTTCTATGTAATTGAGTCCGTGAGCTATATAATAAAGATTAGTGTTGAGTCAAGGGCTTTATTATTTTGCCATGATCCTAAAGAAATAGAAGAAAAGAGAAAGAAATAAAAATAAACAAAGAAATCATGTGTGCCTTATGGAGAGTAATGAGCTCACATAGAAAAAGTATGATGAATAAAAGTTGTTGAGGGTTGACAAACATAGTTTTGGTCATCGTTGCAATTAATAGGAGGTAATAAAGAAAGAGAGGTCTTCACATATAGATATACTATCTTGGACATCTTTTATGATTGTGAGCACTCATTAAAATATGACATGCTAAAGAGTTGACGTTGGACAGGGAAGACCACGTAATGGGTTATGTTTTCTTACATCTGAGATAAATTATATTGTCATGGATCATCCAACATGGTTGAGCTTGCCTTTCCCCCTCATGCTAGCCAAATTCATCGCACCAAGTAGAGATACTACTTGTGCTTCCAAATACCCTTAAACCAGTCTTGCCATGAGAGTCCACCAAACCCACCTATGGATTGAGTAAGATCCTCCAATTAAGTTGTCATCGGTGCAAGCAATAAAAATTGCTCTCTAAATATGTATGACTTATTAGTGTGGGAGAAAATAAGCTTTATACGATCGTGTGATATGGAAGAAATAAAAGCGATAGACTGCATAATAAAGGTCCATATCACAAGTGGCAATATAAAGTGACGTTCTTTCGCATTAAGATTTTGTGCATCCAACCATAAAAGTGCATGACAACCTCTGCTTCCCTCTGTGAAGGGCCTATCTTTTACTTTTATCTCCTACCTTGCATAAGAGTCATGGTGATCTTCACCCTTCCTTTTTACCTTTTATCCTTTGGCAAGCACGGTATGTTGGAAAGATCCTGGTATATATGGCTAATTGGATGTGAGTTTTCATGAACTATTCTTATTGACATTACCCTTGAGGTAAAACGTTGGGAGGCAAAATTATAAGCCCCTATCTTTCTCTGTGTCCGATTAAAACTCCATACCCATAAGTATTGTGTGAGTGTCAGCAATTATGAAAGACTATATGATAGTTGAGTATGTGGACTTGCTGAAAAGCTCTTATACATTGACTCTTTCCTATGTTATGATAAATTGCAATTGCCCCAATGACTGAGCTTATAGTGTTAGTTTTCAATGAAGTTTACTATTCATACTTGAGATTGTGATTGAATTATTACTCTAGCATAAGAAATCATATGGCAAGAATTACAGAAGTTGTTGTTCTAAGAATAATCATGATGCCCTCATGTCTGTATTTTATTTTTATCAACACCTTTATCTCTAAACATGTGGACATATTTTTCAATTTCGGCTTTTCGCTTGAGGGCAAGCGAGGTCTAAGCTTGGGGGAGTTGATACATCCATTTTGCATCATGCTTTTATATCGATATTTATTGCATTATGGGCTGTTATTACACATTATGTCACAATACTTATGCCTATTCTCTCTTATTTTACAAGGTTTACATAAAGAGGGAGAATGCCGGCAGCTGGGATTCTGGGCTGGAAAAGGAGCAAATATTAGAGACCTATTCTGCACAGCTCCAAAAGTCCTGAAATTCCATGGAAGACGTTTTCCAAATATATAAAAAATACTGAGAGCAAGAACTTCACCAGGGGGGCCACACCCTGCGCACGAGGGTGGGGGCGTGCCCTACCCCCTAGGTGCGCCCCCTACCTCGTGGGCCCCCTGGTGGCCCTCCGGTGACCATCTTCTTCTATATGAAGTCTTTCGATGGGAAAAAATAAGAAGCCATCTTCTCGGACGAAACTCCGCCGCCACGAGGCGGAACCTTGGCAGACCCAATCTAGGGCTTTGGCAGAGCTGTTCTGCTGGGGAAACTTCCCTCCCAGAGGGGGAAATCATCGCCATCGTCATCACCAACGCTCCTCTCATCTAGAGAGGGCAATCTCCATCAACATCTTCATCAGCACCATTTCCTCTCAAAACCTAGTTCATCTCTTGTATCCAATTCTTGTCTCCAAGTCCGGGATTGGTGCTAGTAGGTTGCTAGTAGTGTTAATTACTCCTTGTAGTTGATGCTAGTTGGTTTAATTGGTGGAAGATCATATGTTCAGATCCTATATGCATATTAATACCCCTCTGATTATGAACAGGTTTATGCTTTGTGAGTAGGTACTTTCGTTCCTGAGGACATGGGAGAAGTCTTGCTATTAGTAGTCATGTGAATTTGGTATTCGTTCGATATTTTGATGAGATGTATGTTGTCTCTCCTCTAGTGGTGTTATGTGAACGTCGACTACATGACACTTCACCATTATTTGGGCCTAGAGGAAGGCATTGGGAAGTAATAAGTAGATGATGGGTTGCTAGAGTGACAGAAGCTTAAACCCTAGTTTATGCGTTGCTTCGTAAGGGGCTGATTTGGATCCATATGTTTCATGCTATGGTTAGGTTTACCTTAATACTTTTGTTGTAGTTGCGGATGCTTGCAATAGAGGTTCATAATAAGTGGGATGCTTGTCTAAGTAAGGGCAGTACCCAAGCACCGGTCCACCCACATACCAAATTATCAAAGTACCGAACGTGAATCATATGAACATGATGAAAACTAGCTTGACGATATTCCCATGTGTCCTCGGGAGCACTTTACATCATATAAGAGTTTGTCCAGGCTTGTCCTTTGCTACAAAAAGGATTGGGCCACCTTGCTGCACTTTATTTACTTTTGTTACTTGTTGCTCGTTACAAACTATCCTATCACAAAACTATCTGTTACCACTTATTTCAGTACTTGCAGAGAATACCTTGTTGGAAACCGCTTATCATTTCCTTCTGCTCCTCGTTGGGTTGGACACTCTTACTTATCGAAAGGACTACGATAGATCCCCTATACTTGTGGGTCATCAACCCTCGTCGGCAAGGTGTTCCGCAGTGGGTTCTATTGGCCTATAGCACTCAACGACGCGGCCGAGCTGGTGAAGTCCTGTGAAGCTTGCCAATTCCACGCCAAGCAAATCCATCAGCCTGCTCAGGGCCTCCAAACTATCCCGCTCACATGGCCGTTTGCGGTCTGGGGGCTGGACATCCTAGGCCCATTTCCTCGGGCTCTAGGGGGCTACCACTATCTCTACGTCGCCATCGACAAGTTCACCAAGTGGGCGGAAGTGGAAGTCGTCCGTACCATTCCAGCCGGCTCTGCTATCAAGTTCATCAAGGGCCTCGTGAGCCGCTTCGGGGTCCCCAACTGCATCATCATAGATAACGGTTCGTAGTTTACTAGAAACCTCTTCAAAACCTACTGTGCTAACCTTGGAACGCAGATCTGCTACGCTTCGGTGGCCCACCCCAGGAGTAACGGTCATGCCGAGCGCGCTAACGCGGAGGTCCTGAGGGGCCTCTAGACCAGGACCTTCAAGAAGAAGTTGGAGGCCAGCGGCAGGGGCTTGCACGACGAGCTCCAATCCGTGCTGTGGTCCATCCGAACCACCGCCACCAAGCCAACGGGCGAGACCCCATTCTTCCTCGTCTACGGAGCTGAAGCAGTCCTCCCTCACGAGGTCAAGCATCGCTTCGCACGAGTCCTAGCGTTCGACGAAGTGCAGTAGGACGCCATGCGGGGGATGGATCTCGTGTTGGGGGAGGCACGCCATCACGAAGCCGCATTGAGGGCAGCAAGGTACCAACAAGCGCTGCGGCGATGCCACTGCCGCAACATCCGCTCTAGGATGCTTGAGGTGGGCGACCTCGTCCTGAGGCGGGTCCTCTCCAGGGAAGGGCTGCACAAGCTCTCGCCCATGTGGGAGGGCCCGTTCAGGGTCGTCCATGTCCCCAGGCCGGGTGCAGAGCGCCTGGAGACGCAGGACGGGATACCTATCCAGAACGCGTGGAACATCCAGCACCTCCGGAAGTTCTATCCATGAAGCAAGGCCCAGAGCCTGAGAAGCAAGGCCCAGAGCCTGAGAAGCAAGGCCCAGAGCCTGAGAAGAAAGGCCCAGAGCTTGTGAAGAAGGCCCGGTGCCTGTGAAGAATCGCCGCCCGTGACACTCTCACGTAATAATGAGTGGGGATGTACACGCCCCGGAGTCTCAGGAGCGCCGGCCTCAGGCCCTGGGGCTCCCTCCTACGCCTAGTGGACAGCACTTAGCTCTGCGCTGGTGAGAAGACATGAAGACTAGATTAGGTGCTGGACACGGCTTTTCATTTGCTTTCCGTAGTTCACTCGCTTTTTCTCAATCAAAGTTTGCCTTTGGCGTTCCTTACCGATTTGATTCCCTCGCCTCTCACTGCATGTTTCCGGCTCGAATTTTCTCGTGTTCTCTCTCTCGCATGCCTCGCGAGGGGGCTAGGCAGGTGCCCTCGCGAGCATTTTTTTCTCCTTTCTGCCTTCTCGCGAGCCACCCTCGTTCGAGCCCAAAGGCTGGCGCACCTCTCCTAGTCCGTGCCCCTCGGGTACCGCGACACAAAGCGCCAGGTCAGGGCCAAGATGAACGGCAAATCTTTTAGCGCACTTCCTAACGAGTTTTTTGCAGTTCATGAGCGAATGCAGGCCACCGAGGCAAGATGAATGCGAGGAAATAAACGCTTCGCGAGGAAGAGGACGTCCTGAATATACCAGGTTAAGTTATCTTTGCGCAGAATAATGACATAGGACGAGAACAGCACGCATACTGATATAACCAAGGAACCATAGTTCGATACACGCCCCCTGGGCCCATGCTGGTTTCATTCTTGATGCAGGAAAAGAGCAAAACAAAAGTAGCGTTGCAGCGATCCACGAGGACATGCACCTAGCACTACCCCGAGCCTAGCCAGATCCTTCCTCACGCTTCATGGAGGTGCTGCGACAAGACGACCCACCACCGCCTTCAAGACGGGCGCGGCAGCGTGGCGGCTGGGCATAGTCGCCATTGCTGGAGCTGTAGCCAGAGGAAGAGCCGTCGTAGCTGGACGAGACACGATCACCGGCGAGGGCGGGCTCGCCCTCGTCCTCGCCGCGACCGTCCCCAAGGCCGAGTACCTCCTCACCGTCGTTCGCCTCGGGGCAGCACCCGGCGCGGCGACCATCTTCCCCAAACACCCTCACATAAAGGGTCGACCCACCATCGTTCCTGAAGTGGAGGGTGCACCGCCTGCCCAGGCCGCGCGCGCGGGCGTATGTCTGCCAGCCGCTAGCCAGGGCTATGTTGCCCGCAGCGGAAGTCTCGACAGCCATCTGCCTGCAGCCAGAGTCCGCTTGGACCAGAGGCCAGCAGTTCGCCGGTGAAGAAGCATGGGAGTTGGAGCCAGTTACCGGCTGGGTTCTCTGACCAGACGACACTCTGGCGACACCTCCGCCGTGTGGAAGCGCGGACGAGGAGGCCGCGTCACCATGGCACACCTCCCCTCATCACTGGACCGCCATGGCTGGGATGACCCACTCCACGTACCATGGCGCTGTCTCGATAATGGGCCACGGCGGGGGTCGCGGCATGTTTACGCGGGCGGTCGCGGCCGCGCTTGGGCGCCGGGGAGCCGGGTCCCTCGCGAGGGGCTTTCCCCTTCTCGGCGGCGGAGAACTTCCTTCGTGGTGCCATGGGTGTCACTGCAAGTGATGGAGCGAGGAGGAAGGAGCAAGCAAGGAAGAGATGGGAAACGGGGGCTCCGCCCCCCTCCCCATTTATAGCAAGGGAAGGCCAACCACCGTCTCCCACGATCGCAGGTAATGATGGTTTTCCTTGCATGTCGTGGGGACCTGACAAGTTGAGCAGTTGCCGAGACAACATAGGGAAGTAGAGACGCCCATGTCCAATCAACCGCCACACGTCAACCGAGGCCGCAGGCTTTTGGGGCCCGCGGCACTCCGTACTTGGCCCTCGGCTTCACCGCAAAGCCAAGCCCGGGCGCACCTTGGGCCCGGGGGCTACTATCGGCATCCTGGGAACAGGGGTCCCCAGACTTTCCTGCCTGCGGCCCGCGGCGTGGCTGAGCCTGCAGGCCATACGGCCCATCTTCACCAGCAAAGCATCCAAGACCCTCACGAGGGTCCAAGCCTCGGTAGGCGGACGGCACAAGACCTCCTCGGGAGTAGCCTAGCTAGGCAGGCTCACGAGGAGCGGAGATATCAAGGCGGGGCAAACCTTACGAGACCCTCGTGACGTGAGACATGACGTACGGCACCCGGCGGGCGCCAGGCAGGCGCCAGCGTGCGCAGCGTCCTTGTTTCCTCTTTGGTGCTAAGGAGGCCAGTGCAGGCGAAGAGTACCGAGGCATCAGGCAAAGGTTGCTATATTAGTGCAATGAGACCAAGACCAGGAGGACGGCAAGACGGAGGTCATCGTGGAGCCCAAGACGGCGTCACCACTAGAGCCTTTGGCAGGCGAAGACCACTTTTGTTAGGATAGCTTGTACTAGTTGTCCCCCTTTGAATTAGCCCGCCATTGTTGGCTCCCTTCCCGCTCGATATTTGGGAAGAGGACCAGGGCCAGTATAAATAGGACTAGCCACCTCCTTAGAGGGGGGACAGATCATTCAGACCACCCACACACACACAAGCTCACCGAGCTCAAGAACACCTCAACCTCAGGAGGTTGTTCTTCCTTTGTACTGCTCATCATCAGCCCTAGAGGCAATCCACCACCACACTAGAGTAGGGCATTACACCACAACGGTGGCCCGAACCAGTATAAATCTTGTGTCTTTTTGTGTTGCGAGTTCGTCGAGTTCGTCCGCGAGATATTAGCGAGCTAGGGAGTAGATTGGTGGGGAGGAAAGACTTCACGCGCACCCCAGTGTTCGAACCTTAAGGGTTTGCCGGAACCCCACATCCGACAATGCCCTGTCAAGATCGCCTGTTTTGGCCTTGTTATCCTTCTCGAGGAATTCGCACCGGATAGTGGCTTCCTTCAGCTCATGCGCCATAGTGGCCATTCTCTCCTTAGACTGGCGCTAAGCAGCCTGTCCGGCTTCTAACTCATCAGCTGCCTTCTTGGCAGCCACATTACTCATCCGGGCATGCTCCTTGGCCCGGGCAAGTTCAGCCCGAAGGGTCTCAACCGCGGTAGCACCATCTGCAGATAGGCACGTCTCAGAACACAATTCTAGCTTCGGGCTTATGTTACTATACATACTCTAACACGTACCTTGCACCTCATCGAGTCGCCTGTTAATAAGCGTGATGTCGTTACCCGCTGCATCAAGCCTATGCTCTAGACCTGCAACCTTTGTAGTGTGGGCAGTCGTCATGGAGGTAACAACCTGTGTTTCCAATCATTATATTATTACCTGAGGACATTTTTTTTGATCCCCTGATCGCCTACCTTTGGGCGCCAACCAGAGTCTCAGGGGCTACTATCTATACACAGGTGCATTTTGCGTATAGAGCACAATCGGAAATATAACACTACATACCTCAAAGCCTCTTAGCAGGCCCATGAAGGCTTCATTCAATCCACTTCTCGTGGACAGAATCCTCTCAACCACCATACCCATCAAGGTACGATGCTCCTCTGAGATTGACGAATGTCGTAACATCTCCGTCAGTGTATCCGGCGCATCCGGATTCCCGGAAGCAGATGTGACAGTACGGACTCCCTTTAAAAGGGTATGTCTAATCGACCCTAGAGTCGTCTCCGGCTATAAACCGGATAGTCCGGAACCTTTATTGTTAACCCTTGTAGGGACCGCACACTTCAGACCCTGGGCAGCCAAAGTTTCACCTTGGGGCGCTGGCTCCATTATCCCCTGATCGGGAGAGACCCTCCGGGACAACATCTCGACGTCGTCCGCCTTGTTGGGCGAGGAAGCTTGTGGAGGCGTTTCGCTTTCCATCATCTCTGGTAGAAGGTCCCCCGAGGAGGCGGATGGTTGAGGAAGGTTGTGTGCCGGACTACAAAACGCATATTCTGGATGTTACCTTTGCAAAGAAAAAAGGAACGGTGTATGTTTAAAATATCTTTGTTCACTTACAATTCGACTGGAGGCTTGTCCTCACGAAGGGATTGTGCGACAACAACACCTTCCAAGCCTGAACCACCCGACAGGGGCGCTTTGCCCCGCTTAGGAGTCCTTACCCCCAACTCTCAGAGGCGGCCCTTTTCTTACCATAGGAGGAAGGGATGTCAGCTTCTCCTTCTCTTTTGTCTTCGGGAGAGGGAGCCCTAGTCTCCCCAGACACAGTGTGTGGTTTGCCTCTGGGATGGAAGCCACCTTTGGCTCCCCTGCTCCCCTCATTCTCCTCTTCCACCGGCGCCTGGTATGGCACCGGGGCCAGCATCCTAGTTAGTACGAGACTAGCTGAGTCTTCGGGAAGAGGAGCCGAACACCTGATTTGCTCCACTTTCTTTATCCAACCCTGGAAGAAGATGGTTTTCTCAGCATCTTATTATGAGGTGCGTATCTAAGCTGTATTCGAGAGTCAAGTGCTTACCAAGGTATCCGGATGGTTGCAGTCAAGGCCAACGTCCTATGTAGTATCCGGCCACTGTTTTTGTTTCCCGAAAAATAACTTCCACATTCCTCTGTGCGTCGCACCGAAGAAGTGCTGAAGGGCTCGTGGTCCTTCTGGATTAAACTCCCACATACGGAGGGGCCGTCTTTGGCACGGGAGGACCCGGCGGACTAGCATTACTTGAATCACGTCGATGAGTTCAGTGTTCTTCTCAAGGAGACTCCGGATGCGGCTCTGTAGATTCTGCACTTCATCAGTTGATCCCCAGTCCAACCCCTTATTGACCCATGATACAAGCTGAATTGGGGGGCCAGATCAGAACGCAGGTATAGCTGCCCACTTGGTGCCACGGGGTTCAGTGATGTAAAACCACTCCCGCTGCCATAAGTCGGAAGATTCTATGAAGGATCCTTTTAGCCAGGGAGCGTTGATAAGTGTGCCCACTATAGCACCACCGCACTTTGCTCGTCCCCCATCGACTACTTTCGGCTTCACACTAAAGGTCTTAAGCCACAAGCCAAAGTGTGGGGGGATATGGAGGAAAGCCTCGCACGTGATAATGAACGCCGAGATATGAAGGAAGGAGTCCAGAGTTAGGTCGTGAAAATCTAGCCCATCATAGAACATATGCCCTCGAACAAAGGGGTGGAGGGCAAACCCTAGCCCTCAGAGGAAGTGGGAGATGGATACGACCCTCTTGCTGGATCTGGGAGTAGGAATAACCTGCCCTTGAGCAGGAAGCCTATGAGGGATTTCCGTGGTCAGGTATCTAGCCGCCCGGAGCTTCGCGATGTCCTCCTCTGTGACGGAGGAAGGCACCCACCGACCTTTAGGACTGGGCTGACCATGACTGGGGAGCTTGAAACAATTGAAACATTGGGCACTGGAGCTCGAGGTTAGAAAGGATGAGGAAAGGGTTGGCATAAAGAAGCTAGACGGGCCTTAGTCCCTTTATAAAGGTTATAAATATTCAACACCTCCTCCTTGACCTTGAAACCCACCTATTCTTAAGGAATCATGCCAACCGAACGGTTGGAATACCCACGCACGTGTTGATGAGGATCCCGCAATGAGGGGACACGATCTCTGCTTCGATAAGACATGCCAATAAAACCATGTCTCGGAACGTGGAACGACAAGTGAAAAACAAAACGATTCGATATAATAACCAGGTGGTGACGTGATATCACGTCGCAGAAAAATTGTCAGCAGATTGGACTCGCAAAATATTATTTCCTCTGCGGTGGTGTGTGGTATTTGTTTTGCAGAGCCGGACACATTCGTTGCGTCTGAAGACCGTGTTGGAGTGTTCGGAGAAGGAACCTGCCTTGCAATGCCGAAGACAATTTACGCGCCAGACACCTCGTCATTGAAGCCTGGTTCAGGGGCTACTAAGGGAGTCCTGGATTAGGGGGTCCTCGGGCGTCCGGACTATGGTACGTGGTCCGGACTGATGGACTGTGAAGATGCAAGACCGAAGCCTCTCTCCCGTGTCTAGATGGGGACTCACCTTGGTGTGGAAGGCAAGCTTGGCGTCCCAATATGAGGATTCCTTTCTTTGTAACTGTCTTTGTATAACCCTAGTCCCCTCCGTGTCTATATAAACTGGAGGGCTTAGTCCGTAGGCACAATCATACTCATAGTCATACATGCTAGACTTCTAGTGTTTTAGCCATTACGATCTCGTGGTAGATCAACTCTTGTAACCCCCATACTCATCAATATTAATCTAGCAGGACGTAGGGTTTTACCTCCATCGAGCGGGCCCAAACCTGGGTAAACATTGTGTTCCCTATCTCCTATTACCATCGACCTCAGACGCACAGTTCGGGACCCCCTACCCGAGATCCGTAGGTTTTGACACTGACAGCTACCAAGCAGCGTATTAAGGACATGAAACTGATGAAAGAGATCATCGCCGCTCGCCGCGAGAACTAGTCTCTGCGACCTGCAGCGCATAAAGAAAGTGGAGATCAGCGAGCTAGATCATTGTATGTGTCTTCCTTCTTCTTTTGCCCTTGTGTATTTCGGGCGTAGCCGCATGTGGCTTTTTTAATTATCTTCATAATTATGTAAAACAATTATTATCCACTCTTGTTGTCCTTATATATATTCATCTGTCTTGCTATAAGTCGCAGTAGATGCTATATAGGTCCGCTGGATCTTACATCAAGATCCGTGCAAAAATTTCTTTTCAGATTTTCTTTTCTCTCTCTTAAATCTCAGCGAGGGAGACATAGCCACGCCATTAAACAGACCTTGGGAGAGAGGTGGATGGCAGATGGAGGTCAAAGGGTCTCCTCCCGATAAGCACGTGCAGGGGTCTCATCGCACGCCTCCCGTACTCAAATAGCTACCCTGCACGGCGCCTCCTAGCTAACAAAAAAGGGGACGCATGGCTGCATGTAAATGGTAAATAGAATGCCCACGGTTTCAATAATACTTGTGTTTCCGATTGTAATGTGACAGCACTTGTTCCAAAATGACTTTGTTGATTGTTAATGTGTGCGCCTTCGCAAATCGGAAAGCAAAATTACCACAACATGTTGGTGCCATGTCATGACACCAAGCCAAGTTTCATGATTTTCATGCGTGTTTTGGATTTACAGGAATTAAAAAACCAAGTTTCTCAATGTTTCCTGCCGATCCACGACGCCCAGATGTTTGAATTTCATTCCCATTTCTTGCATGGGACCTAGAAATTCACCCGAGGACACACATGTGATTTTTTCAACCAACTTTGGTGAACGGGAGCATGTTCTTGTAGTTCAAATTTGAATTAGGCACATTAAATGACCAGAAACTCAATTAATGTATAAAAAAGGCCAAATGAACCGAGAATAATTCCAAAATTTAACAGGGCACTCATGTAGTTCTAGGTTGCCTCTATAAAGAAACTCAAGGGGGGCAGCATATATCGTTCCGCACTCAAAGGTGACACGTTCCCTCTCAGAACCACGAGCCTTCTTGAGAGAAGCTCTGGTTTGCAAGAAGCTTATACCAAAACTTGTTCCTATTCGGCCATTTTTTTTACCACAGCATGGTAGTACCATGACATGACACCATGCCAAGTTTCATGATTTTCAGGTGTGTTTTGGATTTACAAGAATTTTAAAACCAAGTTTCTCAATGTTCTTGGTCGAGCCATGATGCCCAGAAGTTTGAATTTCATTCCCATTTCTTGCATGGGACCTAGAAATTCACCTGAGGATACACATGTGAGTTTTCAACCAACTTTGGTGCACGGGAGCATGTGCTTGTAGTTCAAATTTGAATTATGCACATTAAATGACTAGAAACTCAACTAATGTATAAAAAAGCCAAACGATCCAGAATAATTCCAAAATTTAACAGGGCACTCATGTAGTTCTATGTTGCCTCTGTAAAGAAACTCAAGGGGGGGCAGCGTATATCGTTCCGCACTCAAAGGTGACACGTTCCCTCTCAGAACCACGAGCCTTCTTGAGAGAAGCTCTGGTTTGCAAGAAGCTTATACCAAAACTTGTTCCTATTCCGCCAATTTTTTTACCACAGCATGGTAGTACCATGACATGACACCATGCCAAGTTTCATGATTTTCAGGCGTGTTTTGGATTTACAAGAATTTTAAAACCATGTTTCTCAATGTTCTCGGTCGTGCCACGATGCCCAGATGTTTGAATTTCATTCCCATTTCTTGCATGGGACCTAGAAATTCACCCGAGGACACGCATGTGATTTTTCAACCAACTTTGGTGCATGGGAGCATGTGCTTGTAGTTCAAATTTGAATTATGCACGTTAAATGACCAGAAACTCAATTACTGTATAAAAAGGGCAAACGAACCCGGAATAATTCCAAAATTTAACAGGGCACTCATGTAGTTCTATGTTGCCTCTGTAAAGAAACTCAAGGGGGGCAGCGTATATCATTTCCCACTCAAAGGTGACACGTTCCCTCTCAGAACCACGAGCCTTCTTGAGAGAAGCTCCGGTTTGCAAGAAGCTTATACCAAAACTTGTTCCAAATCGGCCCAATTTTTTACCACATCATGTTAGTGCCATGACATGACACCATGCCAAGTTTCATGATTTCCAAGTCAGTTTTGGATTTACATGAATTTTAAAACCAAGTTTCTTGATGTTCTCGGCCGAGTCACGACGCCAAGATGTTTGAATTTGATTCCCATTTCTTGCATGGGACCTAGAAATTCACCCAAGGACACACATGTGATTTTTCAACCAACTTTGGTGCACCGGAGCATGTGCTTGTAGTTCAAATTTGGACTATGCACATTAAATGTCCAAAAACTCAATTAATGTATAAAAAGGCCAAACGAACCCAGAATAATTCCAAAATTTAATAGGGCACTCATATAGTTCTATGTCGCCTCTGTAAACAAAATTAGGGGGGAGGTAGCGTATATCGTTTCGCACACAAAGGTGACACGTTCCCTCTCGGAACCACGATGCTTGTTGAGAGAATCTCCGGTTTTGCAAGAAGCTTATACCAAAACTTGTCCCAATTCAGCCAAAAAATATACATATGAAAACAGCATTTAGATTATCCCAAACATCTCGCTACCTAGACCAATGTACTCTGATTTGAATTCAACATAAAATGGATACAAATGTTTGAATTGGAGATCGTATGGTACATGTAGTTCATAGTGAAATATGATTACTGCTATATGCATGTTTTTTGTTATCAAGATAATATTTAAATTATTGTATAACTTGACAACAATCATATCCAAAGAAGGAAAATTGATTCAAATTTAGTTCA
Organism: Triticum urartu; assembly: GCF_003073215.2. Classification (NCBI taxonomy): domain Eukaryota; kingdom Viridiplantae; phylum Streptophyta; class Magnoliopsida; order Poales; family Poaceae; genus Triticum; species Triticum urartu. The sequence goes on along the minus strand of NC_053023.1, from coordinate 126,993,630 downwards.
TATGGTAGACGAAAATATATATGTTCATCGGGTGGAGTAAAATGTTCATATATGATGGAGGATCAAAATGTAGGACTACATCCATTATAAACCACAAGGTCACCTAACGATATATTCGAATTCAACATAATGTGGATTCAAAAATTGAAATTCGAGATACTGGCATTTGTAATCATATAAAAAGGGACATGACTCTTTCTTTTGGTGGGAATTGATTTTTTTTTGTTGTAGTTGAGGGAAGTGCGAATCGATTTGGTACTGTACAGGGTAATCTTGTTCTCCCGATTTTTTTTACATTTTTCTTGTAGTTTTTTCAATGAAATCTATAGCAATATAGTAAAAGGAGACATGACTCTCGGGTGTCTTGTATGAATTGTTTTTTTGTACATGTTAAGTTTGTTCTGCCGAACAAGGAATCCGCGCCTTGTTATCAGAAAATTTTCAAGCTTGAATATCTTTTGTCTCATCTGCTTTGAAACCCCCGCCACTTCAACCCGCTCCGCGCCTTGTTATCCCAAAATTTCGACCCGCGCGAAAACTCCCTCCTCATCCAAAATTGGTCCCGCAGCCCAGACACACGAAATCCCCCTTCTACCCCTCAGCCAGAAATGCCGGCTCAACGTCGCGGTGTCAAAACCGGTGGGGGTACGCTGGTAACTTACCCTACATTTAGGACAAGTGCGTACCTAAGCCATGGCTCCCCCTACCATCCCCTTCATCCCCCCCATTCATACACCGAGGCCGCCAAAACCCGTGAAACCCCACGCTCCTCTGTCGGCCTCCCGACCACCGCCCAGCCGGAGACTCTTCTCCGACGACGTCATCCACCGCAACATCTTGCCGTCTCTCATCGACCGCACCGGATGAGGATCCGTCGTCAATCTCGTCGTCCCGCCGGATCAACCGCCCTGTCCTCCACCTCCAAGGAGCTGCCCTGACGTTCGCCTCGTCTATCGCGCCACCTCCATCCCCACATCACCGTCTTGAACTGCCCCACCGGAACCGCATCACCCTCACCAATTCATCGGATGAAGCCGAGGCCCACTCGGTGCCACCAAGGAGGTTCTGCACTCACCGCTGCATTTTATTTTTTATTCGATCTCACGGGGCTGCCGGTGCTTGATACCGAGTAGCCATGGCGGGTCTCCATCGATGGCGCCATCACCGGCTACTTCATCCATGACGTCTCTCCCCCATTTCATTGATTACTCGGCGGCGACTTCCACACCGGCACTAGCTGCAGCTGCTCCGGTTCTCGCTCGCGCTGCTGCTGCTCCGGCTCTCGCTCGCGCTGTGGCTCTTTTCTTGCCGTCGGTCGCGCTGCTGCACTACTCTTGCTTTTGTTCGTGCTGCTGCTCTTCTCTGCTATTGCTGTCAGTCACCGCTGTTGCTCTGCTCTTGCTCTCGTTCGTGCTGCTGCTCTGCTCTTGCTCTCGCTCGCTCGCGCTGCTGCTGCTGCACGACCTCCGGCAGCTACAGGAGTTGCTGCTTTAGCACTCGCTCGTGGTGCTGCTGCATGACTTGCTCTCTACTAGTGCATTCCCTGCTAGAGCGTTTGCTGATTTAGATCACTGCTTCTCTGCTACTAGTGCTCGAACGCCCTAAACATCTATTGCAATGCTCTGCTACTAGTTCAATCAGTTTCGACAGTAAAATTCAGTTTCGACTGTAAAGTTCAGTTTCTTCAGTTAAGTTCAGAGTGAACAGAATTTACAGCATCTGTCGGAGCGACCGTGGCGCAGCTGATGCGTTTTACATCTAGCACTTTTTGGTGATGTATTTTACATCATCTATTGCAAATGATATTAGAGTCCCACTTCAGATTAATGTTGTCTGTCTTGTCCTGCTTTAGCCTCGCCGCCGTACACCTCATCGGAGCTGCTCCAACGACGGAACCGTCCATCACAGCGGAGCAGTACCCTCGGCGCCGTTTCCAAAGGCCTCAGATCTTCTTCCCCGCCTCCAACAGTCACACCAGCATCACCATCCTCCACGTCCAACCCAATGATGCTGAGGTCGACAAGGCTATGCCAAAGAGGTTGTACACTTGTTGCATCACTTTATTACTCTGCATTCATGTTGATCCCTCGGGGATCCTTTGCTATGGAACTACTATTCGTGCATTTGGTTAGAAGGAGTGGAGCAAAGCAAAACTGGAGGATTTTTTTTCCTTTGGTGTCTCTTTCAAAGAAAAAACGTAGAAAATTTAATATCCACTTGGACATCCTTTTCAAATTAATATGCATGAAGAACAGGACTAATTGCATTACTGGCATAATAAGATTCTTATTTTTTCATTTTCACGTGGTTTGACTTTAATTTTACCATGTTTCTCCATTCCTGTGTTCTTCCAATTCATGTGAACCAAACACACAGGTTGACAGAAATCCTATGTTTCCAAATGCTTTGTTTTGCTCGTGCATTCACTACTGCAGGATGCTGCTAACGCGACACTACGATCAGAGACTCTTCGATGAAACTGTGTGCGATGCTATAATTGCAAACAATGGTGTAAAAACCGTCAGAAAGGTGCAAAACATTTGCGATGGAGGATGCATCAAACACGGTTCAGATTTAAGTTGCATGTGTGATGCAGGGCATATGATTCAGTCCACTTAACTGTTTGCGATGAGGAGGAACAAAAGAAATGGGCAGCTAGATGAAGGTGTGTGCGATATACAGCATACGGTTCACTCGGATGAACTGTTTGTGATTAGGCATAACAAAAGAAACGGTCAGCCAGATTCAAGGTGTGTGCGATATACGGCATGCGGTTCACACTGATGAACTGTTTGTGTTGAGACAAGAGAACAGAAACGGTTCAAACTGAAATCATGTCTTGCATAAGCTGATTATAAGATAATTTTGAAGGGTTCTGTGTAATAAACAATTTAAAGCAGCACATGCATGTCGGAGGACCATATACTGACGAATACAATACATAACACTGTACTCTGAAAGTCAATGTCGTCGTACTCACTTATTTCCTCTTACAGCAAATACATAGTGACGAATTAATGCAGGCGATCTTTACTTTAATCCATATGTTGTGTTATTAACTACATGAACATGAGAAACCAAGACTCAGATATTTTGTTTGTCCCATTGCAAACCTAGTTAGATCTCTTCTTTGCAATAATCAAAAGAGAATACATGCATCCAAAGAAAGCACATACATACCTCCAGTTAAGACCATCTAAACCATTTGGGCACAAATATGCATAGCCATTGATCAGCTATACATGCCTGATGCAGCCGCATGGCTTTGTTTCTCGTGTTCTCCTCCACCTGACCGTCGTCGCCACTCCCCACCATTGCATGTGCCAAGTTCGTCCTCGTCACACACCCTTGCAGTATGTTCGCTGACATAGGAATAGTGATCTTCACGCCGTCCCTTACCCACACGTCGGACCCCTACTAAACCCATCCCCGGTGCGCCCTTGCCACCAAGTGCCTTTCAGCGACACAGAGAGTGACTACGTCATCGCAGGTGATTAATCAAGATTAAACTGTAAATTATGTCGATGTTCATTGATCAAACCTTACCATCAGTCCTGCAATTGCAATCCACGTACAGTACAGATCCTACACCGCACACAATTTCCCACACAACCACAAAATGGAGTCCAAAAATATGGTCAAACTAGACCAACGATTCTCACCAAGATGCGCACAGGCTTGATTCAGACCGCATCAGCTCATGCATCAACGAGGCACTGCTCCATCTCCTATAGACATCACATTATGAGATGCTAAGAGTTAGTGAGAGTTTGGGGTATCACGTCACTCATGTGCTCCACCTACTTGCTCCTCAGAAAAAACATTGTACACACAGATTGGAAGAACCAAATCAATTTTGGTACTGATTTGTCCACGTTCAAAGGACTATTGTCACCAGATCATAACTTTCTTGCTTCACACATAAGGCTGCACTACAGAATCTGCAAAGTAACTGAATCAGTTGGGCATTTATTTATGCTAATTAACTCGCAAGATGGATGGATGCAGCTACTCACGTACCTGATCCTGGTGGCCGGCAGCTTCCGCAGAGCTGCTCTACCTGACGTACAATGGTGACAAATAGATGACATGAATTTAATTTGTGTTTTGAGGTGCCATGTGACATGAACGGCGGAGGGGTCATGGCCGTACCTGTCGTCGATGACGAAGCGGGGGTTGGGGCCAACGGAGCCCAAGAAGTCGCCGAAGAAGGCCACCGCTAGGTCTTGCCCTATCATGGACCGCGTCGCCTGGGAAGCCGGGAACACCAGGTCCTCTTACACGCACACCTCGCTAGGTCCCCTTCACCATGTCCACACTCCACAGGTGATGTTCTAAATCGAGTACCGAGGAAGATGGGGATGGGAGTGGAAGAAGGCCGGCGTGCAGATTCATCACCTCCTTGTCGACCTTGACCACTCGTGACAGCAGTGGAGGAGAACCCTGAGGTTTGGTTAGGCCTCACCAGCGAAGGCAGGTCGAGGGGAGGGGCGGCAGCGAGTGGGCGAAGACGGTGGGCGGCGGAGGTGGGAACCCTAGAAAAAATATGGTCGAGCGACAGGAGGACGAGATCGAGGGATGGAGAGAGGGAGCCTCGTTCACCCGATATTTTTTCGTGCGGGGTGGTCTCGTTTCCCTGGTTCGTCTGATCTTTTTTCGTGCGAGGGGGCGTCGCTACATGGTCGTGGTTCATTTTTTCCCATGAGTGGGCCTCATTGCGTGGTTGTAGATGGGATCGTCCGTTTTCTCTTCGTGATGGCACCAACGCCGGCAGTCTCAGAGGTCAGCGTAGGAGCACAAATATGTTATTTGTTCATTTCCTTAAAATCAGTTCATTGTTCCCGGAAAATCTATTGTTTGTTTCCTAAAAAAAATTCACTAATAAGAGAAATCGATTGATTTGAATAAGTTAGGAAAGTTAGATTAAAATCTATTATTTGTTTTCTGAAAATCTGTTATTTGTTTTCTAAAACAAATTGCACCAATAAAAGGGGTCGATTGATTTGCATAACTTAAGAAAGTTAGATCCGTGATTTGTTATACGTTAGGAAAGTTTTGGTTGTAATAAAAAATGGAGAGAAATATAAACCGATGAACCAGGATGGGAGGGGGTGGTGAAAACAGTTGAAAATGGTGGGACAAAAATAAACCATACTATTTAACCAACTTAAACATTAGGATTTAGGAGTAGAGATAATAACCGTGTTGGAGTACTCCAAGAGTTACGCCTTTTCGCTTTATAGTTTTTCTTTGAATTCTTTATTCACCTTATTATAGTGACCAAATATTTGCTCCCGCTCTGTTTTGGCCTCCCTAACACACGAAAAATATGCACAATGAGTCAATCACGTTGGATTCTACATGAAAAATATACACAAACGTTTGCTCTCACTCGCAAAAAGAAAAAAAATCACATTGGATTCTACATGATCCTATAGTCTTTAAGAAGGAAAAGAAAAGGTGATTTTTTTTCAATTGCGGAAAGCGGGTACCAAATGCTAGTTGGCCGAATATTTTTGGTTTAAAACAGTGATAAACTCCTAAATTTGTATTTTTGTTACTATGAAAAAGAGGACAGACTTCTTTTCAGAACAGCAAACACATTGCAAAATACGATGTCCTCCACTTTTTTAGTTGCTCTGTGTGGACGATGTGGACGTGAAGCGGCATCACATCGTGCAAACCCACTTTAGTTTAGAGTGCAAAAAGTACACTCAGCCGGTCAGGCGACGCTGAGAAATATCACAATTGTCTTTCCCTATTTCCCACAAATTTGGCTCCCCTCACTTCCTGTTCGGTTTGCCGTGCATGCTTGCCTCATTTGCATACTCAGCCACAGTTTCCTCGTGCTGCCGGTCAAGAGGGTTTGGGGGTGGACCTAACATTTCGTCCGGCTGATCTCCACATCAGAGTTGTCAGAACATCTACACCAGGCGCCCCAAACCCGCCTGAAACATCCGGATGGACGGCACGGTCACCGACCGGTCACAAAAATGCGACTCAGACGGGCTTCTTTAACGGGCCTCAAATGTCCGGACTGATTGGCACCCTTCATGTCCAACTCAAATATGAGAAGGATATGGGAACGCTCGGGCACGTCCGTCATGTCGGACCCGACAGCCCTACCCTACCACAATTTGCACCAAAATCATCAAAACCTTCCTCCTCCTCCCTCCTCCCTCCTACCTTTCCCACATCCGAGCCCTCGCCGTCCGCCACCCTTGCTCCCCATCATCATCGCCGGTCCGGATCCGCTGCCCTGCTAGATGTCGTCCAGCCCATCCCTGACCGCCGCAACAGAGGGTGCGTCCGCCTCGTTCATCGGTGTCCCATCCTCGGCTTCGTCGTGCAAGCCAAGGAACATCGCTCAGAGGAATCGATGACGCCGACAGCGAGAGAGGGAAGCAGCAGCGTTGCGGGGAGCGGATGCGGACATGGACGAGCAGCTATCCCGCACGCCGCGCCCGAAACTTGTGGTCGATCTCAAGGCCGGCAAGAAGAGGAATGATGACTCAATCTCCCACCAATCAATTGGGTTGCACGATGAAGAGGAGGATATTATCATCGAGAATGGGAGATCCACCGTGCCAAAGAATAACCGGCAAGTCATGGGAAACAAGTGGGAGAAGGCAAAGGCCACCTTCACATGGACGGGCATTTTTTCAGCGAGGGAGAACAAGAAAGAAGAGAGGTATAAGCTCATGTTGGATGCGCAAAAGGAGAAGATGAATTGGGACCGAAAGAGGACGGAGAAGAAGTTGGAAATTGAGAGGGAGAAGATCGAATTGGAGAAGTAAGAGGCGACGATTAAATGGGAGCTCGAGAAGACCAAAACATTTGGAGAGATTGAGCTTGAGAAGGAGAGGTTGCAACTCACACGAGATGCGGAGGATGCAAAGACCATGTTGACGGACAAAACCTTCTTGGATGACCATGCAAAGAAGTGGGTTGCGAAGTAGAAGAAGGAGATCAATGACCGTAGGAAGTACAAGGCGGCGAGGGCGACTGATGACAGCAGTAGAGCATGCGGCCCGGATGCAAGGGAGCAGGACGCAAGGATGACCTCGAAGCAGGCGGTATAGATGGCATCTGGCGAGTGATCCGGCCAGCAAGCAAGGCATCCGGCACGCTCATAAATTGATTTCATTTTGGCATGTCTGGATTGTTAAACTATGCTTTGTTTTAAACTATTGAATTCAGACAATCTGTATCGTATGATCGATGTGCATGGATTACATGGATTTAAGACTTCACATTTGAGGCATGTGGATGTGCGGCAACCCATATGAGGAGCTGCCCGACCCTGTCTACGGACGCGCCCGCGAGCGTATAGGGGACCGGATCCGCCAATCCGCCCCACCTTTGATGGCTTTGGGCTGTGGTCTGTGGAGGTGCGAAGGATCTTGCCCTCCTCCCAGGAGGGACCCTGTTCTTGTTTCTGTTAGTTTCAATATCTTGGTTGGGGTTGTGTGGTGGTTGGTGATGTCCCTCGGTAGAAATAATGTCTCCCATGTGCTATCTCCATCCTGATGATGCGAATAGCATCGTCAAAGGATGTGTCGAGGCGTGTCTTCGTCGGATCTTGTGAGATTCGGTCGGTGTTGGTCTTTGATGGATCTATCTGAATCCAGTTTTTGTTCGTCTTTGTTCATGTGGTTACAGGTTTGATCTTTCCGATCTATAACTCTCTTCATCGAAGATGGTTGCTCCTCTGGTACGTTGGTCCTTTGAGGCATTAGCACGATAACTTCCCGACCATCTGCTACAAGAAGGTTTGCCCGACTCCAGGACGATGACGGTGGCGCGCCTTCGACTTGCTCTAGTGGTTGTAGTCATCGCTAAGTGGTCCATGAATCTGGTTGTAATTTTTATTACCTCTAGTGTTCTCTGTAGTGCCGTGATTGATGTGTAGATTAAAAATTTCTATAAAAAAATGCCTGTTTGTATATAGTTCATTTAATAATCCGCCCCCAAATTTGGTTCCCCTCATTTTCTGTCCGATTTGTCGTGCATGCTTGCCTAATTCCATCCCACTCTTCCACAGTTCCCTGATGCTGCCGGTCAAGAGGGTTTGGGGGTGTGGACCTAACATTTCGTCCGGCCGATCTCCACGTCAAAGTCGTCGCTTCCGTTCCGTTCTTCTTCCACTCCACTCCACATCACTGATCGAGATCGTACTCAATGCTCTAGTACTAGTAAACTCCACGAGCACGCTGCCACACGCAAGAATCGAAGCTCTTCTCCTCTCCTCGATGCCAATGCCAGGGTCTTCCTCCGTGAGACTCGCCCACCTCCTGGTGTCCGCCTTGTGCTGCGCCATCCTCCTCTGCGCCGACGCGTCGGTGCACGACTATACCGCCGAGCGGTTCGCCGGCCTTGGCAACGCCTTCGTCCTCAATGGCGGCAGCGAGGGTGTCTACGCCTCCCCCGCCGCGGACTCCTTCATCCGGTATGTATGAACTTCTGATTTCTGAGCCCCGGCGGCCACAAATTGTTGCTTGTCTCGGTTGATTTCGTCATCGACATAGTTTTTGTCTGTTTTCTTGTTTGGGGAGTGACGCGCGTGGCGTTTGTCGGTGCAGATTCGAGAAGGTCGCGTTTAAGAGGACGCCGGAGTCCGCTGCCGCGGCCGGGAAGGACGGCAACCTCACGGCCACAATCACGGCGGTCATCTTCGAGGCCGCGGACCGCGGCGCGGTCGGGGGCTCTGACGTCGTCGCCGCCGGCGCTCGCGCGCTCTGCTGCACGCCGGACATGGCGAAGCGGGGCGCGTGCACCGAGGGGTCGCTAGTTTACCGCGCGCCCAACAGCACTGCCGCCGCGGGCTGGCCCAGGGTGCTCGCCGCCTCCTTTTTGCCGGGTGCCCTCGAGGCCATCTTCCCTGACGAGACCGTCGCCGTTGCGCGGACCGGCATGTACAGCCTGCGCTTCGTGCACTGCGACGCGTCCCTCGACGTGGCCGCGGAGGGCAAGACCATATGGAAGAACAGCCGCGGCTACGGCTACCTTCCCGGCCGGATGGCCCCGCTCCTGGCCTTCTACGGAGTCATGTCGCTGGCGTTCGTCGCCCTCGCCGCGTTCTGGTTCCTGCGGTACGCCCGGTTCTGGCGGGAGGTGGTGCCGCTCCAGAATTTCGTGACGGTAGTCATCGCGCTCGGGATGGTGGAGGTGACCACGTGGTACTTGGACCTCGCCGAGTTCAGCGAGTCCGGAGTCCGGCCGGCGGGGACGACCTTCTGGGCGGCCACGTCCGGGGCGGTGCGCCGCACGGTGTCGCGCGTGCTGGTGCTCCTCGTCGCCAAGGGGTACGGCGTGGTGCGGCCCACTCTGGGAGGAGGCGCCAGCGCCGGCGCCAGGGTGGCCGGGCTCGGCGCGGTGTTCTTGGCGGCGTCCGAGGCCCTCGAGGTCAGCGAGCACGTCGGGGCCGTGAGCGACCACGACCACTCGCCGACGAGGAGGCTCTTCCTGGTGCTCACCGTGGCTGCCCTCGACGCGGTGTTCATCTGCTGGATATTCAGCGCGCTGTCGCGGACCATCAGCAAGCTCAAGGCGAGACGGATGACGGCGAAGGTGGAGACGTACCGGAGGCTGGCAACCTCGCTGACGATCGCCGTGGCGGTGTCCCTGGGCTGGATCGCGTTCGAGGTCCACTTCAAGTCGACGGACGGGTACCAGAGCGAGCGGTGGCGCGTGGCGTGGGTGATCCCGGCGGTGTGGCAGCTCATCTCCTTCGCGCTCCTCTGCGCCGTCTGCCTCGTGTGGGCGCCATCCCACGATTCAGCGAGGTAAACGCTCCCATTCCTCCCCCATGGCCTGCTCATGGCTCCAGCTCATTAGCTGACCGAGATTCGAGATACACGGAGAAACTAGCTACTTACGATCTTTTATTTATGTGTGTTTTGGGCAGGCTCGCGTGCTCGGACGAGGCCGGCGACGACGACGACGGCGACGACGTGGAGGACGGCGCGCGGCCGCTGATGCTCAGGACTGGGCCGCTCTCGTACGTGGAGAACTGGGCGTGCTACGTGACGCAGGACGCCAAGATCATCCTCAGGACAGACTCCGGCGTGTATGCCAAGGCCGGCGAAGAGGACAAGCGAGTCTAATTAAGCTCCTCGGTCGCGATCTCGTGTGCCGTATGACTCACGTCACTAAGAACGTACATGCAGAGCACAGGGGATAGTGTATAACACGCTAATGTAGAGACTTATACCCTGCCGTTGGTTTTTGTTAGGTCATGTACAATGATTGATAAAATAGTTTTATTTTAAGTTTTGCATTTAATCTAAAGATGGTAAAAAAAAAGTTTACAATGGGTCATCTTTTAGTCTTATTTTCAATAACTAGCAACTCCTAAAAATATGGTAAGACATATTGTGCTAAGAGATCATCTCTTGTCTTATCTTAAATAAGAGAAGACAGGCCTTTTCTTATGAGTTCTCTCTCCCCCACCTCATCATTTATCCTACGTGGCACTTCTAAGTTGTATCTTAAAAATGCCACGTGAGATAAATGATGAGGTGGAGAAAAGAGAAATCATAAGATAAGACTTGTCTTCTCTTATTTAAGAGAAGACAAGAGATGATCTCTTAACATAATATGGTTTACCATGTTTTTAGGAATAACTAGTCATTAGAGATGAGGTTAAGAGATGACCCATCGTAAACATGTTTTTTTGTCATCTCTAAATTACATGCAAGACTTAAGATAAGACTATCTTATCAACCATTGTACATGCCCGTACGCTACGAAGTTCAGTTAGCATAGCAAAGACGGAAGTACCTTTCTACACCCAGGAGCAAATGCTCCTGGTATGAATAGTAAAATAGAAAAAAATTTAAAAAATTCTGAAATTTTTTTGTGACATACTTTTACAAATGTTTGTTTTGCACGCAAAATTTCATTGGGAAATCACATTGGTGGAAGATGTGTCAAAAAAAATCAGAGCTCCAAAATGCTTGTGTAAGTAACATTTTCAGAGCATCAATTTTGTTTTTTTACCACGCCTTCCACCAATGTGATTTTGCAATGAAATTTTGCAGTCACAACAAACATTTGTGAAAGTATGGCACACAAAATTTTCAGAATTTTTTGAAATTATTTTTGAATTTATTTAATTTTACTGTTCACACCAGGAGCATTTGCTCCTGGGTGTAGAAACTCCACGTCCTAGCAAAGAACTACTCTCTGTCCCATAGGCAAAGACTTTTTTGACACTAGTGTGGGACGGAGGGTGGCAAAGAAAGCAGTTTAAAAAGCATGGCAAAGAAAGAACATAATGAGCTCACAGTTGTAGTTTTTATAAATTTGTCGCGATTCTATGTGTACTGGTCGAGTGGGAATATTTTTCATGATAATGCGTGTCTCATTTACAATACATCTTAAAAATCATAGTACAAGCCACATTGACGTTGCCCTGACAAAACTAAAAAGACAACAAACTTCAAGCTTTGCATAAAGAAACACCAATCAATAGGAAAATTACAATCAAAGCCGAAGAATCCCCCGAGCTTGACACCCACACCTCTCACCTGCCGCCGACATCACCATACCAGCCACCAAAGGGGAAATGACGGATCACCTCCTCACCCGACGTCTGAAAGATCATGGATGTCGCATAGTGGGGGGGTGAATAGGCGCTTTAAAATAATTACGGTTTAGGCTTGAATACACGCGGAATAAAACTAGCGTTTAATTTGTCAATCACAAAACCTAAATCAACTAGGTTCATCTATGTGCACCAACAACATATGCTAAGAAAGATAAACAACTAAGTGATAGCAAGATATATAATATTAAATACTATGGCTACCATGATCATGCTGAAACATTGATCCATTCATGAAACACACTCGAATATTAACTACATCCAATACTTAAGCACGATCATATTGCCTCCTAGCTGGTGCTTTTATAAGAGAAGATGGAGACTCAAAATAAAAATTGCATAAAGTAAAAGATAGGCCCTTCACAGTGGGAAGTAGGGATTTGTAGAGGTGCCAGAGCTCAAAGCGAAAATTTTGAGATAAAAACATTTTGGGAGGTGTATCCATCCCACCAACAAAAACGACTTAGAGTTCCCAATACTTTCCATGCATAGATATATCATAGGCGGTTCCCAAACAGAAAATAAAGTTCATTCCTTTTTCCACCATAACTTTCACTTTCCATGGCTAACTGTATCGACGGATGCCCTCCATACCAACACTTCCCAAGGAATTTATTATTTGATAACATAAAGTAAATTCATTTGTTTTTGCATTTCAGGATTGGGCATCCCTAATACCTTTGCCTTACTCTCATGCAATGACAAGTGAATAAACACTCATCTTGAGAATAACACATCTAGCATGGAAACTATTAGCCACCCCTCACCGCTCCGCAAGCGAAACAAACACACAGAAGAGATGTTTATTTTGAAAATTAGAGATGGCACATGCAAATTTGCTTAGAACGGCAAAATAATACCGCATATAGGTAGATATAGTGGACTCATGCGGCAAAACTAGTTTAAAGGATTTTGGATGCACAAGTAGTGATCATACTTAGTGCAAAATGAAGGCTAGCAAAAGATTGGGAAGCGACCAACGAAGAAACGAATAATCTCATAAGCAAGCATTAAGCATAATTAACACTGAATAATGCACCACAAGTAGGATATAATTTTCATTGCATGATTATTGACTTTCGTGCATGCATAGGGAATCACAAACCTTAACACCAATATTCTTACTAAAGCATAATTTCTCATCAAGATGACTCACATATCACATCATCATATCTCAAAACTATTACTAAGAATCAAGCTTATTTTGTCCAATGATCTTCGTGACATTTTTTCCTTTTCCTTATCCTTCTTGGATATTTACCATTTTGGGACTAATTTTCATGTGTTGCTTTTCATAAGCTCAACAAATATAAGTGAAGATCACGAGCATAACAAATTTTCTTTCTCTCAAAATAATTTAAGTGAAGCAAGAGAGAATTTCTTCAAAATTTTACTAACTCTCAAATAAATCTAAGTGAAGCAAGAGAGCATTTCTTCAAAAATAACAAAGCACACCGTGCTCAAAAAGATATAAGTGAAGCACTAGAGCAAGCCCTAGCTCATAAAAGATTTAAGTGAAGCATAGAGAGCAATTCTAACAAGTCATGACATAATTTTGACTCTCTCAAATAGATGTGTCCAGCAAGGATTGATGACTTAAAACACAAAATAAAACAAGTAAAGACACATATCATACAAGATGCCCCAAGCAAAACACATATCATGTGACGAATAAAAATATAGTCTCGAGTAAAATACCGATAGTTGTTGGAAGAAAGCGAGGATGCCACTCGGGGGCATCCCCAAGCTTAGTTGGTTTCTCATTCTTGGATAATAGCTTGGGATGCCGGGGCATCCCCAAGCTTAGGCTCTTACATCCTTCCTTCATCCATCGTAAGATAACCCAAAACTTGAAAACTTCAATCACACAAAACTAACAAAGCCTTCGTGAGATTCGTTAGTATAAGAATAATAAATCACTACTATAAGTGCTCTATCAAACCAATTAATATTTTGTTTTTGTATTATATCTACCGTATTCCAACTTTTCTATGGAAAAAAATCATCAAAAAAAAACCATAGAGCCATCAAAATAAGCACACAACACAAAGAAAACAGAATATGTCAAAACAGAACAGTCTGTAGCAATCTGACTATTTGGAATACTTCTTTAACTCAAAAAACTCTGAAAAAATAGGATGACCTGAGAAATTTGTATATTGATCTACTGCAAGTGGAATAGGTATTTTATCGCTCTCTGGTAAAAAAAATGAAAATTAATTTCGTGAGCGTAAAAGTTTTTGTTTTTTTAGTAAGATCAAACAACTATTGCCCAAGAAGATCCTAAAGGCTTTACTTGGCACAAACACTAATTAAAACGTAAAAAATACAATCATAACAGTACCATGATAACCCACAAGTATACAGGATCGCAACAGTTTTTGAGGGTAGAGTATTCAACCCAAATTTATTGATTCGACACAAGGGGAGCCAAAGAATATTCTCAAGTATTAGAAGCTGAGTTGTCAATTCAACCACACCTGGAAACTTAGTATCTGCAGCAAAGTATTTAGTAGCAAAGTAATATGATAGTAGTGGTAACGGTAGCAAAAGGTAACAGTAGTAAAAGTAATGTTTTTGGGATTTTGTAGTGATGATAGCAATAGCAACGGAAAAGTAAATACGTGAAGAACAATATATGGAAAGCTCGTAGGCAATGGATCGGTGATGGAGAATTATGCTGGATGCGGTTCATCATGTAATAGTCATAACCTAGGGTGACACAGAACTAGCTCCAGTTCATCAATGTAATGTAGGCATGTATTTCGAATATAGTCATACGTGCTTATGGAAAAGAACTTGCATGACATCTTTTGTCCTACCCTCCCGTGGCAGCGGGGTCCTTACGGAAACTAAGGGATATTAAGGCCTCCTTTTAATAGAGTACCGGAACAAAGCATTAACACATAGCGAATACATGAACTCCTCAAACTACGGTCATCACCGGTAAGTATCCCGATTATTGTCACTTCGGAGTTAACGGATCATAACACATAATAGGTGACTATAGACTTGCAAGATAGGATCAAGAACTCTCATATATTGATGAAAACATAATAGGTTCAGATCTGAAATCATGGCACTCGGGCCCTAGTGACAAGCATTAAGCATAGCAAAGTCATAGCAACATCAATCTCAGAACATAGTGGATACTAGGGATCAAACCCTAACAAAACTAACTCGATTACATGATAGATCCCATCCAACCCATCACCGTCCAGCAAGCCTACGATGGAATTACTCACGCACGGCGGTGAGCATCATGAAATTGGTGATGGAGGATGGTTGATGATGATGATGGCGACGTATTCCCCTCTCCGGAGCCCCGAACGGACTCCAGACCAGCCCTCCTGAGAGGTTTTAGGGCTTGGCGGCGGCTCCATATCGTAAAACGCGATGAATTCTTCTCCTTGATTTTTTTTCTCCCCGAAACCAAATATATAGAGTTGGAGTCGAGGTCGGAGGAGCTCCAGGGGGCCCACGAGGTAGGGGGGCGCGCCCCCACCCTCGTGGACAGGTGGTGGGCCCCCTGGGCTTCATATTTTGCAAGGATTTTTTATATTTTCCGAAAAGTTGTTCCGTGAAGTTTTAGGTCATTTCGAGAACTTGTGTTTCTGCACATAAATAACACCATGGTAATTCTGCTGAAAACAGCGTGAGTCCGGGTTAGTTCCATTCAAATCATGCAAGTTAGAGTCCAAAACAAGGGCAAAAGTGTTTGTAAAAGTAGATATGACGGAGACGTATCAACTCCCCCAAGCTTAAATCTTTGCTTGTCCTCAAGCAATTCAGTTGATAAACTGAAAGTGATAAAGAAAAACTTTTACAAACTCTATTTGCTCTTGTTGTTGTAAATATGTAAATCCATCATTCAAGTTTTCAGCAAAGATTATAACTAACCACATTTGCAATAACGCTTAGGTCTCAAGTTTACACATATCAATGGCATAATCAACTAGCGAGCAATAATAATAAATCTCGGATGACAACACTTTCTCAAAACAATCATAATATGATATAACAAGATAGTATCTCGCTAGCCCTTTCTGAGACCACAAAACATAAATGCAGAGCACCTTTAAAGATCAAGGACTGACTAGACATTGTAATTCATGGTAAAAGAGATCCAGTCAAGTCATACTCAATGTAAACTAACAGTAATGATTGCAAATGACAGCGGTGCTCTCCAACTGGTGCTTTTTAATAAGAGAATGATGACTCAGCATAAAAGTAAATAGACAGGCCCTTCGCAGAGGGAAGCGGGGATTTGTAGAGGTGCCAGAGCTCGGTTTTGAAATAGAGATGAATATTATTTTGAGCGATATACTTTCATTGTCAACATAACAACCAAGAGATGACGATATCTTCCATGCTACACACATTATAGGCGGTTCCCAAACAGAATGGTAAAGTTTATACTCCCCCTTCCATCAACAAGCATCAATCCATGGCTTGCTCGAAACAACGAGTGCCTCCAACTAACAAGAGTCCCAGGGGGAGTTTTGTTTGCAATTATTTTGAATTTAGTTTGCATAAATCATGGGACTGGGCATCCCGGTGACCAGCCACTTTCTCGCGAGTGAGGAGCGGAGTCCACTCCTCTTGAGAATAACCCGCCTAACATGGAAGATACGGACAACCCTAGTTGATATATGAGCTATTCGAGCATACAAAACAGGATATTTATTTGAAGGTTTAGAGTTTGGCACATACAAATTTACTTGGAACGGCAGGTAGATATCGTATATAGGTAGGTATGGTGGACTCATATGGACTAACTTTGGGGTTTATGGAGTTGGATGCACAAGCAGTATTCCCGCTTAGTACAGGTGAAGGCTAGCAAAAGACTAGGAAGCGACCAGCTAGAGAGCGACAACAGTCATGAACATGCATTAAAATTAATCAACACCAAATGCAAGCATGAGTAGGATATAGTCCACCATGAACATAAATATCGTGAAGGCTATGTTGATTTTGTTTCAACTACATGCGTGAACATGCGCCAAGTCAAGTCACTTAAATCATTCAGAGGAGGATACCACCCTATCATACCACATCACAACCATTTTAATAGCATGTTGGCACACAAGGTAAACCATTATAACTCATAGCTAATCAAGCATGGCACAAGAAACTATGATCTCTAGTTGTCATTGCAAACATGTTTATTCATAATAGGCTGAATCAGGAACGATGAACTAATCATATTTACAAAAAAAGAGGTCGAGTTCATACCAGCTTTTCTCATCTTAGTCAGTCCATCATATAATCATCATTATTGCCTTTCACTTGCACGACCGAACGATGTAAATAATAATAATAGTGCACGTGCATTGGACTAAGCTGGAATCTGCAAGCATTCAATAAACAGGAGAAGACAAGGCAATATGGGCTCTTTTGTCAGATCAACAATAATGCATACAAGAGCCACTTCAACAATTTAATTATGGTCTTCTCCTATCGACCCCCAAAGAAAAGAAAAGAAAAGAAACTATTTACACGGGAGAGCTCCCAACAAGTAAAAGAAGAACATGAAATCTTTTTGGGTTTTCTTTTTAATTACTACTAAAAGCATGGAAAGTAAACTAATTAAAGGCTACAACTAATTTTTTGGTTTTTCTTAAAGTTTATCAAACACACAAGAAGAAAGCATAAAAAGAAAATAAAATAGCATGGATGATACAATGAAAAAGTATGAGCACCGACATCTAGCAATGAGTGTGTGAACATAAATGTAATGTCAGTGAGAAGTACGTACTCCCCCAAGCTTAGGCTTTTGGCCGAAGTTGGTCTATGGCCATGGTTGGCCTGACTGATATCCATAGTAAAATTGAAGGAAATATGCCCTAGAGGCAATAATAAAGTTATTATTTATTTCCTATATCATGATAAACGTTTATTATTCATGCTAGAATTGTATTAACCGAAAACGTAATACTTGTGTGAATACATAGACAAACAAAGTGTCACTAGTATGCCTCTACTTGACTAGCTCGTTAATCGAAGATGGTTATGTTTCCTAACCATAGACATGAGTTGTCATTTGATTAACGGGATCACATCATTAGGAGAATGATGTGATTGACATGACCCATTCCATTAGCTTAGCACCCGATCGTTTAGTATGTTGCTATTGCTTTCTTCATGACTTATACATGTTCCTATGACTATGAGATTATGCAACTCCCGTTTACCGGAGAAACACTTTGTGTGCTACCAAACGTCACAACATAACTGGGTGATTATAAAGGTGCTCTACAGGTGTCTCCAAAGGTACATGTTGGGTTGGCGCATTTCGAGATTAGGATTTGTCGCTCCGATTGTCGGAGAGGTATCTCTGGGCCCTCTCGGTAATGCACATCACTTAAGCCTTGCAAGCAATGCAACTAATAAGTTAGTTGCAAGATGATGTATTACGGAACGAGTAAAGAGACTTGCCAGTAACGAGATTGAACTAGGTATTGAGATACCGACGATCGAATCTCGGGCAAGTAACATACCGATGACAAAGGGAACAACGTATGTTGTTATGCGGTCTGACCGATAAAGATCTTCATAGAATATGTAGGAGCCAATATGAGCATCCAGGTTCCTCTATTGGTTATTGACTGGAGACGTGTCTCGGTCATGTCTACATTGTTCTTGAACCTGTAGGGTCCGCACGCTTAACGTTACGATGACAATTTCATTATGAGTTTATATATTTTGATGTACCGAAGGTTGTTCGGAGTCCCGGATGTGATCACGGACTTGACGAGGAGTCTCGAAATGGTCGAGACATAAAGATTGATATATTGGACGACTATATTTGGACACCGGAAAGGTTCCGGGTGAGATTGGGACAATACCGGATCACCGGGAGGTTATCGGAACCCCCCGGGAGGTATATGGGCCTTATTGGGCCTTAGTGGAAAGGAGGGGAAAGGAGCAAGGGAGCGGGCGCCCCCCCAAGCCCAATCTGAATTGGGAAGGGGGCCGGCCCCCCTTTCCTTCCTCCCTCCTTCCTCTTCCTTCCCTCTCCTACTCCTAATTGGAAAAGGGGGAGTCCTACTCCCGGTGGGAGTTGGACTCCCCCCCTTGGGCGCTCCACCCTCCTTGGCCGGCCCCCTCCTCCACTCCTTTATATACGGGGGCAGGGGGCACTCCATAGACACAACAATTGATCATTGATCTCTTAGCCGTGTGCGGTGCCCCCCTCCACCATAATCCTCGATAATATTGTAGCGGTGCTTAGGCGAAGCCCTGCGACGGTAGAACATCAAGATCGTCACCACGCTGTCGTGCTGACGGAACTCATCCCCGACACTTTGCTGGATCGGAGTCCGGGGATCGTCATCGAGCTGAACGTGTGCAAAAACTCGGAGGTGCCGTTGTTTTGGTGCTTGATCGGTCGGGCCGTGAAGACGTACGACTACATCAACCGCGTTGTTATAACGCTTCCGCTTCCGGTCTACGAGGGTACGTAGACAACACTCTCCCCTCTCGTTGCTGTGCATCACCATGATCTTGCGTGTGCGTAGGATTTTTTTTGAAATTACTACGTTCCCCAACAGTGGCATCCGAGCCTAGGTTTTATGTGTTGATGTTATATGCACGAGTAGAACACAAGTGAGTTGTGGGAGATATAAGTCATACTGCTTACCAGCATGTCATACTTTGGTTCGGCGGTATTGTTGGATGAAGCGGCCTGGACCGACATTACGCGTACGCTTACGCGAGACTGGTTCTACCGACGTGCTTTGCACACAGGTGGCTGGCGGGTGTCAGTTTCTCCAACTTTAGTTGAACCGAGTGTGGCTACGCCCGGTCCTTGCGAAGGTTAAAATAGCACCAACTTGACAAACTATCGTTGTGGTTTTTGATGCGTAGGTAAGATTGGTTCTTGCTAAGCTCGTAGCAGCCACGTAAAACTTGCAACAAACAAAGTAGAGGACGTCTAACTTGTTTTTGCAGGGCATGTTGTGATGTGATATGGTCAAGGCATGATGCTAAATTTTATTATATGAGATGATCATGTTTTGTAACCAAGTTATCGGCAACTGGCAGGAGCCATATGGTTGTCGCTTTATTGTATGCAATGCAATCGCCCTGTAATGCTTTACTTTATCACTAAGCGGTAGCGATAGTCGTAGAAGCATAAGATTGGCAATACGACAACGATGCTACGATGGAGATCAAGGTGTCGCGTCGGTGACGATGGTGATCATGACGATGCTTCGGAGATGGAGATCACAAGCACAAGATGATGATGGCCATATCATATCACTTATATTAATTGCATGTGATGTTTATCTTTTATGCATGTTATCTTGCTTTGATTGACGGTAGCATTATAAGATGATCTCTCACTAAATTTCAAGATAAAAGTGTTCTCCCTGAGTATGCACCGTTGCCAAAGTTCGTCGTTCCCGGACACCACGTGATGATCGGGTGTGATAAGCTCTACGTCCATCTACAACGGGTGCAAGCCAGTTTTGCACACGCAGAATACTCAGGTTAAACTTGACGAGCCTAGCATATGCAGATATGGCCTCGAAACACTGAGACCGAAAGGTCGAGTGTGAATCATATAGTAGATATGATCAACATAGTGATGTTCACCATTGAAAACTACTCCATTTCACGTGATGATCGGTTATGGTTTAGTTGATTTGGATCACGTGATCACTTAGAAGATTAGAGGGATGTCTTTCTAAGTGGGAGTTCTTAAGTAATATGGTTAATTGAACTTAAATTTATTATGAACTTAGTACCTGATAGTATCTTGCTTGTTTATGTTTGATTGTAGATAGATGGCCCGTGCTGTTGTTCCGTTGAATTTTAATGCGTTCCTTGAGAAAGCAAAGTTGAAAGATGATGGTAGCAATTATACGGACTGGGTCCGTAACTTGAGGATTATCCTCATTGCTGCACAGAAGAATTACGTCCTGGAAGCACCGCTGGGTGCCAGGCCTACTGCTGATGCAACTGATGACGTTAAGAACGTCTGGCAGAGCAAAGCTGATGACTACTCGATAGTTCAATGTGCCATGCTTTACGGCTTAGAACCGGGTCTTCAACGACGTTTTGAACGTCATGGAGCATATGAGATGTTCCAGGAGTTGAAGCTAATATTTCAAGCAAATGCCCAGATTGAGAGATATGAAGTCTCCAATAAGTTCTAAAGCTGCAAGATGGAGGAGAACAGTTCTGTCAGTGAGCATATACTCAAAATGTCTGGGTATAATAATCATTTGATTCAACTGGAAGTTAATCTTCCAGATGATTGCGTCATTGACAGAATTCTCCAATCACTTCCACCTAGCTACAAGAGCTTCATGATGAACTATAATATGCAAGGGATGGATCAGACAATTCCCGAGCTCTTCGCAATGCTAAAAGCTGCGTAGGTAGAAATCAAGAAGGAGCATCAAGTGTTGATGGTCAACAAGACCACTAGTTTCAAGAAAAAGGGCAATGGGAAGAAGAAGGGGAACTTCAAGAAGAACAGCAAGCAAGTTGCTGCTCAGGAGAAGAAACCCAAGTATGGACCTAAGCCTGAAACTGAGTGCTTCTACTACAAGCAGATTGGTCACTGGAAGCGGAACTGCCCCAAGTATTTGGCGGATAAGAAGGATGGCAAGGTGAACAAAGGTATATGTGATATACATGTTATTGATGTGTACCTTACTAGAGCTCGCAGTAGCACCTGGGTATTTGATACTGGTTCTGATGCTAATATTTGCAACTCGAAACAGGGACTACGGATTAAGCGAACACTGGCGAAGGATGAGGTGACGATGCGTGTGGGAAATGGTTCCAAAGTCGATGTGATCGCAGTCGGCACGCTACCTCTACATCTACCTTCGGGATTAGTATTAGACCTAAATAATTGTTATTTGGTGCCAGCGTTAAGCATGAACATTATATCTGGATCTTGTTTGATGCGAGACGGTTATTCATTTAAATCAGAGAATAATGGTTGTTCTATTTATATGAGTAATATCTTTTATGGTCATGCACCCTTGAAGAGTGGTCTATTTTTTATGAATCTCGATAGTAGTGATACACATATTCATAATGTTGAAGCCAAAAGATGCAGAGTTGATAATGATAGTGCAACTTATTTGTGGCACTGCCATTTAGGTCATATCGGTGTAAAGCACATGAAGAAACTCCATACTGATGGACTTTTGGAACCACTTGATTATGAATCACTTGGTACTTGCGAACCGTGCCTCATGGGCAAGATGACTAAAGCGTCATTCTCCGGTACTATGGAGAGAGCAACAGATTTGTTGGAAATCATACATACAGATGTATGTGGTCCAATGAATGTTGAAGCTCGTGGTGGATATCGTTATTTTCTCACCTTCACAGATGATTTAAGAAGATATGGGTATATCTACTTAATGAAACATAAGTCTGAAACATTTGAAAAGTTCAAAGAATTTCAGAGTGAAGTTGAAAATCATCGTAACAAGAAAATAAAGTTTCTACGATCTGATCGTGGAGGAGAATATTTGAGTTACGAGTTTGGTTTACATTTGAAACAATGCGGAATAGTTTCGCAACTCATGCCACCCAGAACACCACAGCGTAATGGTGTGTCCGAACATCGTAATTGTACTTTACTTGATATGGTGCGATCTATGATGTCTCTTATAGATTTACCGCTACCATTTTGGGGTTATGCTTTAGAGATGGCCGCATTCACGTTAAATAGGGCACCATCAAAATCCGTTGAGACGACGCCTTATGAACTATGGTTTGGCAAGAAACCAAAGTTGTCAATTCTGAAAGTTTGGGGCTGCGATGCTTATGTGAAAAAGCTTCAACCTGATAAGCTCGAACCCAAATCGGAGAAATGTGTCTTCATAGGATACCTGAAGGAGACTGTTGGGTACACCTTCTATCATAGATCCGAAGGCAAGACATTTGTTGCTAAGAATGGATCCTTTCTAGAGAAGGAGTTTCTCTCGAAAGAAGTGAGTGGGAGGAAAGTAGAACTTGATGAGGTAACTGTACCCGCTCCCTTATTGGAAAGTAGTAGATCACAGAAACCGGTTTCTGTGACACCTACACCAATTAGTGAGGAAGCTAATGATGATGATCATGAAACTTCAGAACAAGTTACTACTAAACCTCGTAGATCAAGCAGAGTAAGATCCGCACCAGAGTGGTACGGTAATCCTGTTCTGGAAGTCATGCTACTAGATCATGATGAACCTACGAACTATGAAGAAGCAATGGTGAGCCCAGATTCCGCAAAATGGCTTGAAGCCATGAAATCTGAGATGGGATCCATGTATGAGAACAAAGTGTGGACTTTGGTTGACTTGCCCAATGATCGGCAAGCAATTGAAAATAAATGGATCTTCAAGAAGAAGACTGACGCTGACGGTAATGTTACTGTCTACAAAGCTCGACTTGTCGCAAAAGGTTTTCGACAAGTTCAAGGGATTGACTATGATGGGACCTTCTGACCTGTAGCGATGCTTAAGTCTGTCCGAATCATGTTAGCAATTGACGCATTTTATGATTATGAAATTTGGTAGATGGATGTCAAAACTGCATTCCTGAATGGATTTCTGGAAGAAGAGTTGTATATGATGCATCCGGAAGGTTTTGTCGATCCAAAGGGAGCTAACAAAGTGTGCAAGCTCCAGCGATCCATTTATGGACTGGTGCAAGCATCTCGGAGTTGGAATAAACACTTTGATAGTGTGATCAAAGCATTTGGTTTTGTGTAGACTTTTGGAGAAGCCTGTATTTACAAGAAAGTGAGTGGGAGCTCTGTAGCATTTCTGATATTATATGTGGATGACATATTGCTAATCGGAAATGATATAGAATTTTTGGATAGCATAAAGGGATACTTGAATAAGAGTTTTTCAATGAAAGACCTCGGTGAAGCTGCTTACATATTGGGCATTAAGATCTATAGAGATAGATCAAGACGCTTAATTGGACTTTCACAAAGCACATACCTTGACAAAGTTTTGAAGAATTTCAAAATGGATCAAGCAAAGAAAGGATTCTTGCCTGTGTTACAAGGTGTGAAGTTGAGTAAGACTCAATGCCCGACCACTTCAGAAGATAGAGAGAAAAAATGAAAGATGTTCCCTATGCTTCAGCCATAGGCTCTATCATATATGCAATGCTGTGTACCAGACCCGATGTGTGCCTTGCTATAAGTCTAGCAGGGAGGTACCAAAGTAATCCAGGAGTGGATCACTGGACAGCGGTCAAGAACATCCTGAAATACCTAAAAAGGACTAAGGATTTGTTTCTCGTATATGGAGGTGACAAAGAGCTCATCGTAAATGGTTACGTTAATGCAAGCTTTGACACTGATCCGTACGATTCTCAATCGCAAACCGGATACGTATTTACATTAAACAGTGGAGCTGTCAGTTGGTGCAGTTCTAAACAAAGAGTCGTGGCGGGATCTACATGTGAAGCGGAGTACATAGCTGCTTCGGAAGCACCAAAGAAGGAGTCTGGATGAAGGAGTTCATATCCGATCTGGGTGTCATACCTAGTGCACCGGGTCCAATGAAAATCTTTTGTGACAATACTGGTGCAATTGCCTTGGCAAAGGAATCCAGATTTGCAAGATACATACGGATCTGAATGTAGCAGACCCATTTACTAAGCCTCTTCCACGAGCAAAACATGATCAGCACCAAGGCTCCATGGGTGTTAGAATCATTACTGTGTAATCTAGATTATTGACTCTAGTGCAAGTGGGAGACTGAAGGAAATAAGCCCTAGAGGCAATAAGAAAGTTATTATTTATTTCCTTATATCATGATAAATGTTTATTATTCATGCTAGAATTGTATTAACCGGAAACGTAATACTTGTGTGAATACATAGACAAACAAAGTGTCACTAGTATGCCTCTACTTGACTAGCTCGTTAATCGAAGATGGTTATGTTTCCTAACCATAGACATGAGTTGTCATTTGATTAACGGGATCACATCATTAGGAGAATGATGTGATTGACATGACCCATTCCATTAGCTTAGCACCCGATCGTTTAGTATGTTGCTATTGCTTTCTTCATGACTTATACATGTTCCTATGACTATGAGATTATGCAACTCCCGTTTACTGGAGGAACACTTTGTGTGCTACTGTAACACCCCGGATGTAACTTTCCCAATTTGTACTCCAACTCTTGCCGTTTCCGGTGTTAAGTTATATTTATTTCTCAGGTTCGGGTCTTTGTCTCCCTGTGTTGTTTTCGTTGTCATGCACCCGGATGTAACTTTCCCAATTTGTACTCCAACTCTTGCGTTTCCGGCGTTAAGTTATATTTATTTCTCGGGTTCGGGTCTTTGTCTCCGTGTGTTGTTTTCGTTGTCATGCATCTCATATCATGTCATCATGTGCATTGCATTCGCATACGTGTTCATCTTATGCATTCGAGCTTTTTCCCCGTTGTCCGTTTTGCATTCCGGCGCTTCGTTCTCCTCCGGTGGTCAATTCTACCTTTCTTTCATGTGTGGGGATTAAACATTTCTGGATTGGACCGAGACTTGCCAAGCGGCCTTGGTTTACTACCGGTAGACCGCCTGTCA
Source organism: Triticum urartu (assembly GCF_003073215.2). Taxonomy (NCBI): domain Eukaryota; kingdom Viridiplantae; phylum Streptophyta; class Magnoliopsida; order Poales; family Poaceae; genus Triticum; species Triticum urartu. The sequence continues at coordinate 126,968,452 of NC_053023.1, read as the reverse complement.
AGTTTCGTACCATTTGGACTTCGTTTGATACTCCAACGGTTAACCGAGGGGACGAAAAGGCCTCGTGTGTGTTGCAGCCCAACACCCCTCCAATTTGGCCCAAAACCCACCAAACTCTGCTCCATGTCCTAGAGCGTTCGATCACGATCGCGTGGCCGAAAACCGCACCTCATTTGGACTCTCCTAGCTCCACTTATGCCTATAAATAGGACCCCCCGAATTTCGGATCTCTCCCTCTCTCCGAAACCCTAAATCCCTCTCCGCCGCGCCGGACGTGTCCGACCCGACGCCCGCCGCCGCCCGCAGCCAGTGGCTCGCCGCCACGTGGCATCGCCACCTCGCCGCCGCCGCGGCCCGGGAGGCCCAGATCGGGCCCCCGCGAGCCCGAGCCGCCCCCGCGCCTCCTCGCCTCGGTCGCCGCCGCCTCCCTCAGCTCCGGTGGGCGCCGCCGCCGCGGGCCACCACCGCCGCGGGCCACCGCGCCGGCCGCCGCCTCCTCCTCCGTCGGGCCGCTCCGGCCTCCTCCGACCTCCCCGGCGCCGCCCCGGTCTTCCTCTCCGACGAACCTCGACTTCCGTGCTCCGGTGAACAGTGCGCCGGCGAGCCTCGGGAAGCGTGCAGATCTGAGATCTGAAATTTGACGGTTGACTTTTATCCCCGAAACCTTAATTTTTATGCATAGTTTGACCTGTGTTATCTCCTCACCCGTAGCTCCGATTTGGGCATATAGTATACCAAAATGTTCGCCTCGATGAGTAACTCATTTCATTCCATTGCATCATTTTCATTTGAGTGCATCTTGATGCCGGAAATGCTGTTAGAAGGAGGCTTCGTCAGTTAATCAGATCTGCTAGTTCATCTTAGACTTTTGTCATTTTTGCCATGATTAATTGTGTGCATGATATGCCTGTGAGTTACATATGTTTTGTTAAGAATTTGTTTCTTTCCAGAGGTGCAACCCATGCATTTTTGTGATGTGTGTGGTGACTTGTGCAAGCTTGCAAAGTGAGGCACCCGGTAATTCTGTTTTTCAGGACTTAGTAGTTTTCACAAAGTCTGAGGATTGATTTAGTTCATGATGCCATATGTTTTCGTGTTTCCTAGTGATCCGTGCCTCTTTTGAGGATAATCAGTAAAGGAGTTTTGTTAATACTTGATATGCTCTATCCCATCCATGTCTTTGTTTGCAATTATGGAGCACCCTAGCTTGAGTCAATCGAGCTCTACTTTTGCTTCGTTGTGAATCTGGGCAGATCGTCAACTTGTTTGCGATTTTGCCGATGTTATTGTAGTTGATCCGTGCATGCTATGCCATTGTTCTTGCCATGTCTAGCTTGTATTTTGTGCCTTCTTTAAGGGATGTATGCTTGTCTTGCCATGACTTGCACCGTGGTGAGTGCATCGAGCTCGTAAACATGCCTTCGTGAGTTATGTTTCAGCCAGTTTTCACTAAGTCTGAAAACTGATTGTGTTTTTGCTATGTTCGTGTGCTTGTTAGTATATTTTGTGATCCCTTTTGGCTCAAGGTCACTAAGGGACTTTTGTTAAGCTTGTTGAGTAGCTCCATGCCATGTCTTTCTTTGTCATGTTCAGGTCCTGTAGCATGTTTTTTTGTTGCTCCGAAGAGGGCTATATGATCTGAATTCAGACAAGTGTTAATTTCACTAAGTCTGAGATCCTGAAATTTCAGACAAGTGTTAATTTCACTAAGTCTGAGATCTGTTTTCCATTTGCGTTTTTGCCATGCTTGTTTGAACCTGTTAATGGATGAATTGGCCGTGGCTCAGTGCTAGTATTTTGTTAACAATCTTGTGTGCATCCCTGCCATGTATTTTTTTGTCATGTTTGGGTGCTGTAGCATGTTCATTTCGTTGCATTTAGATGCCTACTTGCTGTAAATCGCAGACCGGTGTCAATTTTGAATCGCTTGCCATTTCCAAACCGTAACTCCGATTCCGGCGTTCTTTATATCGTTTTCAAGCGATTTCATCTCATCTTTCCAGTGGCACACTTGTATTTCCATGTTGAGGCCAGGTTCATGCATTTCCTGTCATATCTTGCATTTTGCATCCCGCATCGCATCCCGCATAGCACATCATCATTGCATCATATCGCTTGATCCTTGCACGTGGTTGATTGTGTCCTTGTTGCTTGTTTGTCTTGTTTGGGTAGATCCGGGAGACGAGTTCACTAACGAGGAGCCCGTTGAGTTTGCTTGTGAGGATCCAGTCAACTCTGACAACTGTGCAGGCAAGATGATCATACCCTCGAAATCACTACTATCTTTGCTATGCTAGTTTGCTCGCTCTTTTGCTATGCCATTGCTACGATGCCTACCACTTGCTTGCAAGCCTCCCAAATTGCCATGTCAAACCTCTAACCCACCATTGTCCTAGCAAACCGTTGATTGGCTATGTTACCGCTTTGCTCAGCCCCTCTTATAGCGTTGCTAGTTGCAGGTGAAGATTGGAGGCCGTTCCTTGTTGGAACATCATTTATTTATTTGTTGGGATATCATTATATTGCCGTGTTATCTTAATGCATCTATATACTTGGTAAAGGGTGGAAGGCTCGGCCTCTCGCCTAGTGTTTTGTTCCACTCTTGCCGCCCTAGTTTCCGTCATATCGGTGTTATGTTCCCGGATTTTGCGTTCCTTACGCGGTTGGGTTATAATGGGAACCCCTTGATATTTCGCCTTGATTAAAGCTTTTCCAGCAATGCCCAACCTTGGTTTTACCATTTGTCACCTAGCCTTTTCTTTCCCTTGGGTTCTGCAGACTCAAGGGTCATCATTATTTTAACCCCCCCGGGCCAGTGCTCCTCTGAGTGTTGGTCCAAACTGTCAGCCGCCGGTGGCTACCAGGGGCAACTCTGGGCTGGCCTACCGGAAGTTTGGACAATCTGAGTGCCCTGAGAAAGAGATATGTGCAGCTCCTATCGGGATTTGTCGGCACATTCGGGCGGTGTTGCTGGTCTTGTTTTAACCTGTCGAAGTGTCTTGAGTTACCGAGATACCGAGTCTGATCGGAATGTCTTGGGAGGAGGTCTATTTATTCGTTGACCGTGAGAGCTTGTCATGGGCTAAGTTGGGACTCCCCTGCAGGGATTGAACTTTCGGAAGCCGTGCCCGCGGTTATGGGCAGATGGGAATTTGTTAATGTCCGGTTGTAGATAACTTGAACCTTAATTTAATTAAAATGAATCAACTGAGTGTGTTACCGTGATGGCCTCTTCTCGGCGGAGTCCAGGAAGTGGACACGGTGTTGGAGTAATGTTTGTGCAGGTTGTTCTCTAGCTTCTCGCTCGTGCTTTGCCTCCTCTTCTCGCTCTCTTTTGCAAATAAGTTAGCCACCATACTTGCTAGTCGCTTGCTGCAGCTCCACTCATATTTTACCTTGCCATGCCTATAAGCTCAAATAGTCTTGATCACGAGGGTGCGAGATTGCTGAGTCCCTGTGGCTCACAGATTACTATTACACCAGATGCAGGGCCTGATGATTCCGCTCCAGGAGACGCGTATGAGCTCAAGTGGGAGTTCGACGAAGACTCTCAATGATACTACGTTTACTTTCCCAATGATCAGTAGTGGTGCCCAGTTGGGGGTGATTGGGACCGTTGTCGCATGTTGGGTTCTCTTTATTTTGGCGCCGTAGTCGGGCCATGAGTGTTTTGGATGATGTAATGTTATTTATGTACTTGATTGATGTGGCGAGTGTAAGCCAACTATGTTATCTCCCTTTTATTATCATATTACATGGGATGTTGTGAAGATTGCCTAACTTGCGACATATGCCTTCAATGCGATTATGTCTCTAAGTCGTGCCTCGACACGTGGGAGCTATAGTCGCATCGAGGGTGTTACAAGTTGGTATCAGAGCCTTCCCCGACCTTAGGAGCCCCATTGCTTGATCGTTTTAGCGGCCGAGTTGTGTCTAGAAAAATGTTTTGAGTCATTTAGGAATTATATATCGGAGAGATTAGGAATTCTTTTTACTTCCCAGTCTCCTCATCGCTCTGGTAAGGCATCCTGGCGTAGAGTTTTGACTCTTCTCTTCTCAAATTTCACTAATTTTTTTTAGGATCACGCGGGTATCTTGGAATCGTTCCGATGGTTTTATGATGAGAACATTGACTTGGTGCCTCCTGTCAGGGGTTTAGTGGAAGTGTCCTGGGGAGTTATGCTCTGAGGTGTTGTCATCATAAATTTATCGTTGCAGTTCTGGAATACCTGAGTCTAGTACGCCGACATCGAAAATCTCTTTTATGCAGTTCGTTGGTGAGATAACCTCGACGCCACCCAGTACTGGGGCGGGAGTTCGGGAGTATCGCCATAACTTGTATAACGGATGCTTTTCGAAGGTTGAGGTAGATGGTTTCCGAAGGTTTCTTGGTTATGTGTTGAAGGATGGATACAGCTGGATGTAGGATTTGCTAGTTTGGGTGAGATATTATGCTTCCCCTGTATCCCCAACACCTGATTGCATAAACGGAAAGGTTCGGGAGTTTCATAGGTGGGAATTCTCGTAGCTCTAGTTCTTCTTCCACGGATATTGGTTTGAGATTGGGATTTCTTACCGATTATTCGTTCTTGAGCCGTACCTTGTTGATTTATTTATCGACCTTCATTCTACGTGGCTTCTCAATTTATGGATATGTGACCATTTCAAGAGGAATGCATTCGTTCATTTTGTTCGGATGTGAAGACTATATGTTGCAATTTTCATTCCGTTGGATTCAGCTTCAATATTTATCTATCAATGTGCTAATGGTGGTCACCCTCTTCAGGATGGCTCCTCCAACACGCACGACTCCGAATCCTGATCCGCCACCACCTCCACCTCCTCCAGAGGCATGGCAAGCTGTGATGGCCGCAACCAATGCAAACACACAGCTGATCATGCAAATTCTTCAAGAGCGCAATCAAGGCAGTCAAGGGAATCAAGGCAGCAATCAGAGTCACTTTGCTACACTCAACCAGTTCCTTGCTAACGGGCCAAAGACTTTCAGCAATTGTGTTGAGGCAACCGATGCTGACGATTGGCTTGTGGATCTGTGTAAGCATTTCGAGTGCAGTAACGTCAGGCCTGAGGACTTTGTCAAGTTCGCTTCCTTCCAACTCAAAGATCAAGCTGCAGAATGGTTCCAGCAGTAGAAGGATTCTAGAGGTGGACGTGTTATCACTTGGGATGATTTCCGTCGAGATTTCCGAGCTCATCATATTCCCCAGAGCGTGGTTGAAAGCAAGCGTGAGGAATTCCGCAATCTGAAGCAAGGCTCTTTGTCTGTCTATGACTACAACAAGTTGTTCCAGAAGCTCGCCCGCTTTGCCAAGCAGGACGTGCCTGATGAGAAGAGCATGATATATCAGTTCAGGGGTGGTCTCAGAGAAGATATTCAGCTCGCTCTTGTCCTTTTCGAGCCCTTGAGATACGATGAGTTCTACAACATGGCACTGAAGCAAGAGGCTGCTCAGTTGAGGTGTGATGCTTCCAAGAAGCGAGTCAGAGATGTTACTCCTTCTTCCTCTACTCAAGTGGCCAAGCAGCAGAAGTTTTGGCTTCCTCCTTCTCCGTTCCGTCAGCCATATCAGAAGAGCAAAGGTGGCAGTGGTTCTTCCCACCCACCCAACCCTGGCTTTCAGAACAAGACTTCGTCTCAATCTCCAAGATCGAGTGCTCCGTATCACCGTCCGCTTTCAGAGGTCACGTGCAACAAGTGCCAACAGAAGGGTCACTATGCCAACAAGTGTCTCAACCAGAGGCGTCTTCCTCCTCCTCCTGCTGTGAGATCGGCAAGTACAACTGTGGTCAAGCATAACCCCAAGCATGCCAAGGTTAATTTGATGAATGCAGCTCAGGCAGAGGACTCGTCAGATGTGATCATGGGTAACCTTCCTGTTAATGATATACCTGCAAAAGTTCTTTTTGACACTGGTGCATCGCATTGCTTCATCTCAAAACCTTTTGCATCTAAGCATGAGTTGACTTCCCAAGTTATGCATAAACCGTTAGCAGTCGTCTCTCCGGGTAAATGTTTGCTTGCTAATCACGAGATTCCGGATATTTCTATCATGATGGGTGATTTCAAGTTTCTGGCTTCTCCAATGGTTCTTGGTAACTCGGATATTGATCTTATTCTCGGCATGGATTGGCTTTCTAAGCACAAGGCTCAGCTTGATTGTGCAGCCAGGCAGATTCAATTGACTCATTCGTTTGAGGATGTAATTGTCTTTGCCGCTCGGGATAATACTATCCGTCTGTTTTCTCTCAATGAGAAGGGTGAATTGGATGCCATCCCTCAAATTCCAGTCGTTTGCGAATATCAAGACGTCTTTCCAGAAGAGCTCCCAGGAATGCCTCCGCACCGGCCAGTTGAATTCGTTATTGAACTTGAGCCTGGCACGGAACCTGTGTGCAAACGTCCTTACAAGCTCGGACCTGAAGAGTTGAAAGAGCTGAAGAAGCAACTCGATATGCAAGAGAAAATGGGTCTTATCCGACCTAGTTCTTCTCCGTGGGGTTGTGGTGTTCTTTTTGTGAAGAAGAAGGATGGAACGGACCGACTTTGTGTTGATTACCGTCCAGTGAACAAGAAAACCATCAAGAACAAATACCCACTTCCCAACATCAATGAGCTGTTCGAACAACTCAAAGGTGCTCAAGTATTCTCCAAGCTTGATCTCCGTATGGGTTATCACCAGATTCGCATTCGTGAAGAAGATATTCCCAAGACAACATTCAGAACAAGCTTTGGTTCATATGAATACACTGTCATGTCTTTTGGCCTCGCCAACGCTCCTCCAACGTTCTCTCGCATGATGAACTTCATCTTCAACGCCTACACCAATGACTTCGTTTTGGTCTATCTCGACGACATTCTGGTTTTCTCGAAGAACAAGGAAGATCATGCCAAGCACTTGCGTTTGGTGCTTGATAAGCTCAGAGAACATCAGTTCTACGCCAAGTTCTCCAAGTGTGAATTTTGGCTCGATGAGGTTCTTTATCTTGGTCATATCATCTCTGCCAAGGGCATTGCCGTGAATCCTGAGAAGGTGTCTGCAATTGTGAATTGGGAACCTCCTCAGAATGTGAAGCAACTCCGCAGTTTTCTCGGTCTCGCAAGCTATTGCCGAAGATTCGTTGAAAACTTTTCCAAGATTGCGAAGCCTCTCTCTAATCTTCTCCAGAAGCACATCAAGTACGTTTGGTCTCCGTACTGTGATATTGCTTTCAACACTTTGAAAGAGAAGTTGATCACTGCTCCAGTTCTGACTCCACCTGATGAATCCAAGCCGTACGAGGTCTTTTGTGATGCCTCTCTCTAAGGTCTTGGCGCAGTATTGATGCAAGAGAAGAAAGTGGTTGCTTATACATCTCGCCAGTTGAAGCCTAATGAGAAGAACTACCCCACTCATGATCTCGAGTTGGCGGCAATTGTGCATGCTCTTTTGACTTGGAGACATCTTCTATTGGGAAGAAAAGTGGACATTTTCACTGATCACAAGAGTCTCAAGTACATCTTCACTCAGCCTAATCTCAACCTCAGGCAAACTCGATGGGTCGAAATGATTCAAGAGTATAATCCGAGTATTGAGTATACTCCAGGCAAGGCCAATGTGATTGCTGACGCTTTGAGCAGAAAGGCTTACTGCAACAGTCTGATTCTCAAGCCTTATCAACCCGAGCTTTGTGAAGCTTTCCGCAAACTTAATCTGCAAGTTGTTCCTCAAGGTTTCCTCGCCAACCTTCAAGTCTCTCCTACCTTAGAAGACTAGATTCGCCAAGCCCAGCTTCTTGATGCTATGGTGAAAAAGGTGAAGATTGGGATTGCTAAGAGCCAGTCCAAGTACAAGTGCTACCGCCTTGATGACAAGGACACTCTCTTCTTCGAGGATCGTATTGTTGTACCCAAAGGTGTCCTCCGTAAAGTGATCATGAACGAGTCTCACAATTCTCTCCTCTCCATCCACCCTGGGAGCACGAAGATGTATCAGGACCTTAAGCAAGCTTATTGGTGGACTCGAATGAAGCGCGAGATCGCTCAATTCGTGAATGAATGTGATGTCTGCAGAAGAGTGAAGGCAGAACACCAAAGGCCAGCTGGTCTCCTCCAACCTCTTGCCATTCCAGAATGGAAGTTTGACCACATTGAGATGGACTTCGTGACTGGGTTTCCAAAGTCCAAGCGTGGCAATGATGCTATATTCGTTGTCATCGACAAACTCACCAAAGTGGCTCATTTTCTGCCTATCAAAGAGTCGATCACTGCAGCTCAATTGGCGGAACTCTATACCTCTTGTATTGTCTCTCTGCACGGTATTCCTCAAGTGATCTCTTCAGACCGTGGCAGCATCTTTACCTCGAAGTTTTGGGATTCTTTCCAGAAGGCCATGGGCACGAACATCCGCTTCAGCACTGCTTTCCATCCTCAAACAAGCGGTCAAGTCGAGCGTGTCAACCAGATTCCTGAAGATATGCTCAGGGCTTGTGTGATCTCCTTTGGCATGAAATGGGAGGATTGTCTTCCTTATGCTGAATTCTCCTACAACAACAGTTTTCAAGCAAGTTCGGGCAAGGCCCCTTTTGAAATTCTGTATGGCAGGAAGTGCCGTACCCCTCTCAACTGGTCTGAAACCGGTGAACGTCAGCTTTTGGGTAATCACTTAATCACAGAGGCAGAAGAAATGTGCAAAGTCATTCGTGATAACCTCAAAGCGGCCCAATCCCGCCAGAAGAGCTACTATGATAGTAAGCACCGTGATTTGGCTTTCGAGATCGGAGATCATGTTTACCTCCGTGTCTCTCCTATGAAAGGTACTCGTCGCTTCGGTATCAAAGGGAAGCTTGCCCCCAGGTACGTGGGACCTTTCAAGATTGTCAGCAAGAGAGGCGACCTTGCCTATCAACTCGAGCTTCCTTCAAACTTTGCAAATGTTCATGACGTGTTCCATGTCTCTCAGCTTCGAAAGTGCTTCAAGACGCCTGACCGCACCGTCAACTTCGGGGACATTGAGCTCCAAGAAGATCTTTCTTATCGTGAGCACCCAGTTGCTATTCTTGAAGAGACTGAACGCAAGACTCGCAACAAGTCAATCAAATTTCTCAAAGTCAAGTGGTCACACCATTCCGACTGTGAAGCTACCTGGGAACGCGAGGATCACCTCCGTTCTGAGTACCCGGCGTTCTTTCAGTCCTAGATCTATGGACGAGATCTTTTCGTAGTGGTGGAGTGTTGTAACACCCCGGATGTAACTTTCCCAATTTGTACTCCAACTCTTGCGTTTCCGGCGTTAAGTTATATTTATTTCTCGGGTTCGGGTCTTTGTCTCCGTGTGTTGTTTTCGTTGTCATGCATCTCATATCATGTCATCATGTGCATTGCATTCGCATACGTGTTCATCTTATGCATTCGAGCTTTTTCCCCGTTGTCCGTTTTGCATTCCGGCGCTTCGTTCTCCTCCGGTGGTCAATTCTACCTTTCTTTCATGTGTGGGGATTAAACATTTCTGGATTGGACCGAGACTTGCCAAGCGGCCTTGGTTTACTACCGGTAGACCGCCTGTCAAGTTTCGTACCATTTGGACTTCGTTTGATACTCCAACGGTTAACCGAGGGGACGAAAAGGCCTCGTGTGTGTTGCAGCCCAACACCCCTCCAATTTGGCCCAAAACCCACCAAACTCTGCTCCATGTCCTAGAGCGTTCGATCACGATCGCGTGGCCGAAAACCGCACCTCATTTGGACTCTCCTAGCTCCACTTATGCCTATAAATAGGACCCCCCGAATTTCGGATCTCTCCCTCTCTCCGAAACCCTAAATCCCTCTCCGCCGCGCCGGACGTGTCCGACCCGACGCCCGCCGCCGCCCGCAGCCAGTGGCTCGCCGCCACGTGGCATCGCCACCTCGCCGCCGCCGCGGCCCGGGAGGCCCAGATCGGGCCCCCGCGAGCCCGAGCCGCCCCCGCGCCTCCTCGCCTCGGTCGCCGCCGCCTCCCTCAGCTCCGGTGGGCGCCGCCGCCGCGGGCCACCACCGCCGCGGGCCACCGCGCCGGCCGCCGCCTCCTCCTCCGTCGGGCCGCTCCGGCCTCCTCCGACCTCCCCGGCGCCGCCCCGGTCTTCCTCTCCGACGAACCTCGACTTCCGTGCTCCGGTGAACAGTGCGCCGGCGAGTCTCGGGAAGCGTGCAGATCTGAGATCTGAAATTTGACGGTTGACTTTTATCCTCGAAACCCTAATTTTTATGCATACTTTGACCTGTGTTATCTCCTCATCCGTAGCTCTGATTTGGGCATATAGTATATCAAAATGTTCGCCGCGATGAGTACATCATTTCATTCCATTGCATCATTTTCATTTGGGTGCATCTTGATGCCCGAAATGCTGTTAGAAGGAGGCTTCGTGAGTTAATTGTCAGATCTGCTAGTTCATCTTAGACTTTTGTCATTTTTGCCATGATTAATGTGTGCATGATATGCCTGTGAGTCCTACATATGTTTTGTTAAGGATTTTGTTATCTTTCCAGATGTGCAACCAATGCATTTTTGTGATGTGTGTGGTGACTTGTGCAAGCTTGCAAAGTGAGGCACCCGGTAATTCTGTTTTCAGGGACTTAGTAGTTTTCACTAAGTCTGGGATTGTTTAGTTCATGATGCCATATGTTCTTGTTGTTTCCTAGTGATCCGTGCCTCTTTTGAGCATGATCAGTAAAGGAGTTTTGTTAATATTGATATGCTCTATCCATCCATGTCTTTTTTTGCAATTATGGAGCAGCCTAGCTTGAGCCAATCGAGCTCTAATTTTGCTTCATTGTGAATCTGGGCAGATCGTCAACTTGTTTGCGATTTTGCCGATGTTATTGTAGTTGATCCGTGCATTCTATGCCATTGTTCTTGCCATGTATAGCTTGTATTTTGTGCCTTCTTAAGGGATGTATGCTTGTCTTTCCATGACTTGCACCGTGGTGAGTGCATCGAGCTCGTAAACATGCCTTCGTGAGTTATTTTTTCAGCATGTCCCAGTTTTCACTAAGTCTAAAAACTGATTGTGTTTTTGCTATGTTCGTGTGCTTGTTAGTATATTTTGTGATCCCTTTTGGCTCAAGGTCACTAAGGGACTTTTGGTTAAGCTTGTTGAGTAGCTCCATGCCATGTCTTTCTTTGTCATGTTCAGGTCCTGTAGCATGTTGTTTTGTTGCTCCGAAGAGGGCTATATGATCTGAAATTCCAGACAAGTGTTAATTTCACTAAGTCTGAGATCTGTTTTCCATTTGCGTTTTTGCCATGCTTGTTTGAACCTGTTAATGGATGAATTGGCCGTGGCTCAGTGCTAGACTTTTGTTAAGCATCTTGTGTGCATCCCTGCCATGTATTTTGTTGTCATGTTTGGGTGCTGTAGCATGTTCATCTTCGTTGCATTTAGATGCCTACTTGCTGTAAATCGCAGACCGGTGTCAATTTTGAATCGCTTGCCATTTCCAAACCGTAACTCCGATTCCGGCGTTCTTTATATCGTTTTCAAGCGATTTCATCTCATCTTTCCAGTGGCACACTTGGTATTCCAATGTTGAGGCCAGGTTCATGCATTTCCTGTCATATCTTGCATTTTGCATCCCGCATCGCATCCCGCATAGCATATCATCATTGCATCATATCGCTTGATCCTTGCACGTGGTTGATTGTGTCCTTGTTGCTTGTTTGTCTTGTTTGGGTAGAGCCGGGAGACGAGTTCGCTAACGAGGAGCCCGTTGAGTTTGCTTTGAGGATCCAGTCAACTCTGACAACTGTGCAGGCAAGATGATCATACCCTCGAAATCACTACTATCTTTGCTATGCTAGTTTGCTCGCTCTTTTGCTATGCCATTGCTACGATGCCTACCACTTGCTTGCAAGCCTCCCAAATTGCCATGTCAAACCTCTAACCCACCATTGTCCTAGCAAACCGTTGATTGGCTATGTTACCGCTTTGCTCAGCCCCTCTTATAGCGTTGCTAGTTGCAGGTGAAGATTGGAGGCCGTTCCTTGTTGGAACATCATTTATTTACTTGTTGGGATATCATTATATTGCCATGTTATCTTAATGCATCTATATACTTGGTAAAGGGTGGAAGGCTCGGCCTCTCGCCTAGTGTTTTGTTCCACTCTTGCCGCCCTAGTTTCCGTCATATCGGTGTTATGTTCCCGGATTTTGCGTTCCTTACGCGGTTGGGTTATAATGGGAACCCCTTGATATTTCGCCTTGATTAAAGCTTTTCCAGCAATGCCCAACCTTGGTTTTACCATTTGCACCTAGCCTTTTCTTTCCCTTGGGTTCTGCAGACTCAAGGGTCATCTATTTTAACCCCCCCGGGCCAGTGCTCCTCTGAGTGTTGGTCCAAACTGTCAGCCGCCGGTGGCTACCAGGGGCAACTCTGGGCTGGCCTACCGGAAGTTTAGACAATCTGAGTGTGCCCTGAGAAAGAGATATGTGCAGCTCCTATCGGGATTTGTCGGCACATTCGGGCGGTGTTGCTGGTCTTGTTTTAACCTGTCGAAGTGTCTTGAGTTACCGAGATACCGAGTCTGATCGGAATGTCTTGGGAGGAGGTCTATTCTTCGTTGACCGTGAGAGCTTGTCATGGCTAAGTTGGGACTCCCCTGCAGGGATTGAACTTTCGAAAGCCGTGCCCGCGGTTATGGGCAGATGGGAGTTAATGTCCGGTTGTAGATAACTTGAACCTTAATTTAATTAAAATGAATCAACTGAGTGTGTTACCGTGATGGCCTCTTCTCGGCGGAGTCCAGGAAGTGGACACGGTGTTGGAGTAATGTTTGTGCAGGTTGTTCTCTAGCTTCTCGCTCATGCTTTGCCTCCTCTTCTCGCTCTCTTTTGCAAATAAGTTAGCCACCATACTTGCTAGTCGCTTGCTGCAGCTCCACTCATATTTTACCTTGCCATGCCTATAAGCTCAAATAGTCTTGATCGCGAGGCTGCGAGATTGCTGAGTCCCTGTGGCTCACAGATTACTATTACACCAGATGCAGGGCCTGATGATTCCGCTCCAGTAGTGGTGCCCAGTGATGATTCCGTTGTCGCATGTTGGGTCCTCTTTATTTTGGCGCCGTAGTCGGGCCATGAGTGTTTTGGATGATGTAATGTTATTTATGTACTTGATTGACGTGGCGAGTGTAATTCAACTATGTTATCTCCCTTTTATTATCATATTACATGGGATGTTGTGAAGATTGCCTAACTTGCGACATATGCCTTCAATGCGATTATGTCTCTAAGTCGTGCCTCGACACGTGGGAGCTATAGTCGCATCGAGGGTGTTACAGCTACCAGATGTCACAACATAACAGGGTGATTATAAAGGTGCTCTATAGGTGTCTTCAAAGGTACATGTTGGGTTGGCGTATTTCGAGATTAGGATTTGTCGCTCCGATTGTCGGAGAGGTATCTCTGGGCCCTCTCGGTAATGGACATCACTTAAGCCTTGCAAGCAATGCAACTAATAAGTTAGTTGCAAGATGATGTATTACGGAACGGGTAAAGAGACTTGCCGGTAACGAGATTGAACTAGGTATTGAGATACCGATGATCGAATCTCGGGCAAGTAACATACCGATGACAAAGGGAACAACGTATGTTGTTATGCGGTCTGACCGATAAAGATCTTCGTAGAATATGTAGGAGCCAATATGAGCATCAAGGTTCCGCTATTGGTTATTGACCGGAGACATGTCTCGGTCACGTCTACATTGTTCTCGAACTCGTAGGGTCCGCACACTTAACGTTACGATGACAATTTCATTATGAGTTTATATATTTTGATGTACCGAAGGTTGTTCGGAGTCCCGGATGTGATCACGGACTTGACGAGGAGTCTCGAAATGGTCGAGACATAAAGATCGATATATTGGACGAATATTTTTGGATACCGGAAAGGTTCCGGGTGAGATTGGGACAATACCGGATCACCGGGAGGTTATCGGAACCCCCCGGGAGGTATATGGGCGTTATTGGGCCTTAGTGGAAAGGAGGGGAAAGGATCAAGGGAGGGGGCATGCCCCCCCAAGCCCAATACGAATTGGGAAGGGGGCCGGCCCCCCTTTCCTTCCTCCCTCCTTCCTCTTCCTTCTCTCTCCTACTCCTAATAGGAAAAGGGGGAGTCCAACTCCCGGTGGGAGTTGGACTCCCCCCCTTGGGCGCGCCACCCTCCTTGGCCGGCCCCCTCCTCCACTCCTTTATATACGGGGGCAGGGGGGCACCCCAGAGACACAACAATTGATCATTGATCTCTTAGCCATGTGCGGTGCCCCCCTCCACCATAATCCTCGATAATATTGTAGCGGTGCTTAGGCGAAGCCCTGCGACGGTAGAACATCAAGATCGTCACCATGCCGTCGTGCTGACGGAACTCATCCCCGACACTTTGCTGGATCGGAGTCCGGGGATCGTCATCGAGCTGAACGTGTGCAAAAACTCGGAGGTGCCGTAGTTTCTGTGCTTGATCGGTCGGGCCGTGAAGACGTACGACTACATCAACCGCGTTGTTATAATGCTTCCTCTTCCGGTCTACGAGGGTACGTAGACAACACTCTCCCCTCTCGTTGCTGTGCATCACCATGATATTGCATGTGCGTAGGATTTTTTTTGAAATTTCTACGTTCCCCAACAAAAAGTTGGGGTCATACTGAGATGCAGCGGCTATTGCCTCCTGAGCTGTAGCGTGGCGACGAGCGGCCTCCGCCCTCCTCTCGTACTCATCTGCCTCCTCTCTAGGAATAACATATCTTCCTTTTGCCTAATAATCAAAGAAGGCAGGAGCAGGGAGAGTAATATGGACAGCACGATGTCTGTCAAAGATTAGTCGATAATGGAGAGATGATTCACTCCTCTCGACAAACTGGTGGTGAACCATAGCATTAAAGTCTAGGTAAGTAGGGGGTAATTCAATATCATCTTCTCGTATGGCTACACCGAGAAAATTAGCTATGCGGGTTGCATAAATTCCACCAAAGAAATCTCCATTAAATCTATTAATATGCAACCTACGTGCAACAATGGCTCCCAAATTATAAGATTTATCTCCTAACACAGCACTCCTAAGAATACTGAGGTCAGGGACACACATGTGACCTGCCTCATCTTTACCATTAATGCATCTACCTATGAAGAGAGCAAAATAATGTATAGCAGGAAAGTGAATGCTCCCTATGGTAGCTTGTGTTATATCTCTAGATTCTCCCACAGTTATACTAGCAAGAAAATCTCTAAATTCAGATTTGCGAGGATCCCTGATACTACCCCACTGTGGAAGTTTGCAAGCAGTGGTAAAATCCTCTAAGTCCATAGTGTAAGAATTTTCATAAAGATCAAACATGACAGTTGGAGAGTTACGTGAAGATGAAAATTCAAACCTCCTCACAAAGGAACTAGTGAGATAATGATACTGGCTGTACTTTTCTTCCTCGAAGCTCTCAAGATCAACATTACACAAATATGTGTTAAATTCTTCTTTAATTCCCGCTCGATCCATAAAATTTTCCGAAGGCCATTCACAATGACACACTGGAGCGTCTCTTGGTGGCTCTTCATCAGCATCACGCATTGCAAGCCTGGATCCTTGCTTCCTTGAAGAACCACCTTGGAACATTTTCCTAAGCATATTTCTTCCTCTGAAAAATTCTGAATTTATTTTAGTAACTTCAAAATAAAAGTAAACCAAACTCAATAATATTGATAGAAACTACTCTTACAAGTGCCTAGGGCCTATATCATGCATCAAAACTACTTGGAACCATATAAATTTGACATGCAAGCTCGAGAACAGGGTCACCTAAGCAGCAAAAATTTGCAATGAATAAAGCACTAGAACAAAAACTAATTGGACCAATGGAGGAGTCACATACCAAGGAACAATCTCCTCAAGCAGTTTTGTGAGAGGTGCTTTGAGCAAGGAGATTGAAAATGGCAAAAAAATGAGCTTGGACTCGGGTTTGAGCTGGATATTCGTGTTTGGGGGAGGAAGAAGGAGTGTGTGGGTGAAAGGATAAGTGGAGGAGGGCCACCATGGGCCCACGAGGCAGGGGGGCGCGCCCAGGGGGTAGGGCGTGCCTAAGGATGGCAATGGGTCGGGTTTGGATCGGGTTGAACAATATCAAATCCATAGCCATATCCATGAAGACAATCTTTGCCCGCCCATAAAAAATCCACAGATGAAAAATTGTGTCCATGTCCAAACCCGATGGATATCCATACCCACTTGATATCCATTGGGTCCTCTCAAGATATACAAATAAGACAAAAGACAATGTTAACATAAGATCTTCCATTCTTCACCTCATGGCAAGCTAGACTTCACTTATTGTACACAACAACTTATGGTAAATCAACGTTCACTATCAATCTAATATCATTTAGTATTTTCTAAAAGATGAGAATGATGATTCATTTAATGAGGAGATAAAAATAAGGAAAGAGACGCTGGAGTATGTTAGTGGGGATTGAATGTTAACTACTGAAAGTTACGATGGGGATTGTGCAATTTCCTTTTGCATGCTTTACATAACAAAGTTTAAAATTGTAGTGGGACATGTGACTATGGGGCAGGGATATTATATTTTTGCCCATTAATGCATACTATCGGGTCGGGTTTGGGTATATCCACGGGCACAAGATTATATTCATGCCCTACCCGTGAGCAATCAGGTCGGGTTTCGGCCCCGTCCATGGGTACAAAAGCATATTCAAACCCTGTCCATTTGAGTTGGATATCCATGGGTATCCATGTGCATGGGTAAAATTGCCATTCTTAGGCGCGCCCTCCACCCTCGTGGGCAGGTGGGTGACCCCCCTTCTGTGTTCTCAGTGCCAAATATTCTCAAATATTCCAGAAAAAATCATATTTAAATTTCAGGGCATTTGGAGAACTTTTATTTTCGGGGTATTTTTATATTGCACGGATAATCAGATAACAGACAAAAAAAATACTATTTTTATTTTATTTAATATAAATAACAGAAAGTAAAAGTGGGGTAGAGAAGGTTGTGCCTTCTAGTTTCATCCATCTCATGATCATCAAAGGAATCCACTAACAAGGTTGATCAAGTCTTGTTAACGAACTCATTCTGAATAACATGGAACCGGAGAAATTTCGAATAACACTATGTTACCTCAACGAGGATATGCACATCCCCAATAATAAGAATATCATATTTCTTCTTGACAATAGGAGGAGGAAATTCAAAACCTCCAAATATAATCAATGGGATTTTTCCAATAGAGTTGATACTATGAACTTGAGGTTGTTTCCTCGGAAAGTGTACCGTATGCCCATTACCATTAACATGAAAAGTGACATTGCCTTTAGTGCAATCAATAATAGCCCCTGCAGTATTCAAAAAGGGTCTTCCAAGAATAATATACATACTATCGTCCTCGGGAATATCAAGAATAACAAAGTCAGTTAAAATAGTAACGTTTGCAACTACAACATGCACATCCTCACAAATACCGACAGGTATAGCAGTTGATTTATCAGCCATTTGCAAAGATATTTCAGTAGGTGTCAACTTATTCAAATCAAGTCTATGATATAAAGAGAGAGGCATAATACTAACACCGGCTCCAAGATCACATAAAGCAGTTTTAACATAGTTTCTTTTAATGGAGCATGGTATAGTGGGTACTCCTGGATCTCCAAGTTTCTTAGGTATTCCACCCTTAAAAAGTATAATTAGCAAGCATGGTGGAAATTTCAGCTTCCGGTATCTTTCTTTTATTTGTAACAATATCTTTC
Organism: Triticum urartu; assembly: GCF_003073215.2. Classification (NCBI taxonomy): domain Eukaryota; kingdom Viridiplantae; phylum Streptophyta; class Magnoliopsida; order Poales; family Poaceae; genus Triticum; species Triticum urartu. The sequence continues at coordinate 126,950,674 of NC_053023.1, read as the reverse complement.
ATATACTTAGCATAAGGATTCATTTTGAGCATATCAGTTAATCGCATACGCAAAAAGATAGGTCTAATCATTTTAGCAAAGTGCTCAAAATCCTCATCATCCTTTTTCTTGGATGGTTTGGGAGGAAAAGGCATGGGTTTCTGAACCCATGGTTCTCTTTCTTTACCGTGTTTCCTAGCAACAAAGTCTTTCTTATCATAATGTTGATTCTTTGATTGTGGGTTATCAAGATCAACAGTAGGTTCAATTTCTATATCATTATCATTACTAGGTTCAGCATCATCATGAACATTATTATTAGCATTATCACTAGTTTCAGGTTCATTACCAGATTGTGTTTCAGCATCAGAAATAGAAATATCATTTGGATTCTCAGGTGGTTCAATAACAGGTTCACTAGAAGCATGCAAAGTCCTATCATTTTTCTTTTTCTTCCTTTTAGAAGGACTAGGTGCATCCACATTATTTCTCTAAGAATATTGCTCAATTCTCTTAGGGTGGCCTTCAGGATACAAAGGTTCCTGAGTCATTCTACCACCTCTAGTCATAACTCTAACGGCATTATCATTATTCTTACTATACAATTCATTGAGCAAATCATTTTGAGCTTTAAGTACTTGTTCTACTTGAGTGGTAACCATAGAAGCATGTTTACTAATAAGTTTAAGTTCACCTTTGACATTAGCCATATAATCACCCAAGTGTTCAAGCATATTCGAATTGTATTTCAATTTTCTACCAAAATAAGCATTGAAGTTTTCTTGTTTAACAATGAAATTGTCAAACTCATCTAAGCATTGTCTAGCAGACTTATAACGAGGGATATCACCTTCATCAAATCCATAGAGAGAATTTACCTTTACTACCTGTGTCGGGTTATCAAGACCATGTATTTCTTCAATAGGTAATGGATTAAGATCATATGTTTCTTCAACACGCGGTAAATTAAGACCGTGTATTTCTTCAATAGGAGGTAAATTCTTAACATATTCAGCTTTAATACCTTTTTCTTTCATAGATTTCTTTGCCTCTTGCATATCTTCAGGACTGAGAAATAGAATACCCCTCTTCTTCGGAGTTGGTTTAGGAATAGGCTCAGGAATTGGCTCCGGAGGTGTCCAATTATTTTCATTTGTCAACATATTATTCAATAGAATTTCAGCTTCATCCGGTGTTCTTTCCCGGAAAACAGAACCAGCACAACTATCCAGGTAATCTCTGGAAGCATCGGTTAGTCCATTATAAAGGATATCAACTATTTCATTTTTCTTAAGAGGATGATCAGGCAAAACATTAAGTAACTTGAGAAGCCTCCCCCAAGCTTGTGGGAGACTCTCTTCTTCAATTTGCACAAAATTATATATATCCCTTAAGGCAGCTTGTTTCTTATGAGCAGGGAAATATTTAGCAGAGAAGTAATAAATCATATCCTGGGGACTACGCACACAACCAGGATCAAGAGACTTAAACCATATCTTAGCATCACCCTTTAATGAGAACGGAAATATTTTAAGGATATAAAAGTAACGAATTCTCTCATCAGTAGTGAACAGGGTGGCTATATCATTTAATTTAGTAAGATGTGACACAACAGTTTCAGATTCATAGCCATGAAAAGGATCAGATTCAACCAAAGTAATTATATCAGGATCAACAGAGAATTCATAATCCTTATCAGTAACACAGATAGGTGAAGTAGCGAAAGCAGGGTTAGGTTTCACCCTAGCATTTAGAGATTGCTTATTCCATTTAGCTAATAACCTCTTGATTTTGTATCTATCTTTGCAAGCTAAAATAGCTAAAGAAGGTTCTTTATCAAAAACATAACCCTCAAGAATAACAGGTGAGTCTTCATCATCACTTTCATCAGTATTATCAGATTCAATAATTTCATTCTCTCTACCCCTAGCAAGTTGTTCATCAAGAAATTCACCAAGTGGCACAGTAGTATCAAGCATAGAAGTAGTTTCATCATAAGTATCATGTATAGCAGAAGTGGCATCATCAATAACATGCGACATATCAGAACGAATAGCAGAAGCAGGTTTAGGTGTTGAAAGCTTACTCAAAACAGAAGGTGAATCAAGTGCAGAGCTAGATGACAGTTCCTTACCTCCCCTCGTAGTTGAGGGATAAATCTTGGTTTTTGGATATCTCAAGTTCTTCATAATGATAAGCAGATATAAATCCCAAGTGACTCAAAGAATAGAGCTATGTTCCCCGGCAACAGCGCCAGAAAATAGTCTTGATAACCCACAAGTATATTGGATCGCAACAGTTTTCGAGGGTAGAGTATTCAACCCAAATTTATTGATTCGACACAAGGGGAGCCAAAGAATATTCTCAAGTATGAGCAGCTGAGTTGTCAATTCAACCACACCTGGAAACTTAGTATCTGCAGCAAAGTATTTAGTAGCAAAGTAATATGATAGTAGTGGTAATGGTAGCAAAAGGTAAAAGTAGTAAAAGTAATGTTTTTGGGATTTTGTAGTGATGATAGCAATAGCAACGGAAAAGTAAATAAGTGAAGAACAATATATGGAAAGCTCATAGGCAATGGATCGGTGATGGAGAATTATGCTGGATGCGGTTCATCATGTAATAGTCATAACCTAGGGTGACACAGAAATAGCTCCAGTTCATTAATGTAATGTAGGCATGTATTCCGAATATAGTCATACGTGCTTATGGAAAAGAACTTGCATGACATCTTTTGTCCTACCCTTCCGTGGCAGCGGGGTCCTTACGGAAACTAAGGGATATTAAGGCCTCCTTTTAATAGAGTACCGGAACAAAGCATTAGCACATAGCGAATACATGAACTCCTCAAACTACGGTCATCACCGATAAGTATCCCGATTATTGTCACTTCGGAGTTAACGGATCATAACACATAATAGGTGACTATAGACTTGCAAGATAGGATCAAGAACTCTCATATATTGATGAAAACATAATAGGTTCAGATCTGAAATCATGGCACTCAGGCCCTAGTGACAAGCATTAAGCATAGCAAAGTCATAGAAACATCAATCTCAGAACATAGTGGATACTAGGGATCAAACCCTAACAAAACTAACTCGATTACATGATAGATCCCATCCAACCCATCACCGTCCAGCAAGCCTACGATGGAATTACTCATGCACGGCGGTGAGCATCATCAAATTGGTGATGGAGGATGGTTGATGATGACGATGGCGACGGATTCCCCTCTCCGGAGCCCCGAACGGACTCCAGATCAGCCATCCCGAGAGGTTTTAGGGCTTGGCGGCGGCTCCGTATTGTAAAATGTGATGAATTCTTCTCCTTGATTTTTTTCTCCCCGAAACCAAATATATAGAGTTGGAGTTGAGGTCGGAGGAGCTCCAGGGGGCCCACGAGGTAGGGGGCGGGCAGGCGCGCCCCCACCCTCGTGGACAGGTGGTGGACCCCCTGGCCTTCATCTTTTGCAAGGATTTTTTATATTTTCTGAAAAGTTGTTCCGTGAAGTTTCAGGTCATTCCGAGAACTTTTGTTTCAGCACATAAATAACACCATGGAAATTCTGCTGAAAACAGAGTCAGTCTGGGTTAGTTCCATTCAAATCATGCAAGTTAGAGTCCAAAACAAGGGCGAAAGTGTTTGGAAAATTAGATACGACAGAGACGTATCATACCATAATTGTGCTAACACTCAAAAACAGGAAGCAAAAATAATTTTTCCATTGGGTTGCCTCCCAACAAGCTCTATAGTTTTACGCCCTTAGCTCGGCATAAAGCAAGGATCTAAGTTTTGTCTTCTGAAGTTTTGACAATTTTTGTAAGGGTTTTCTCAACCCCGGGAGGCTCTTTACGGTTCCCTAAATTCTCCGAAAAAGAAACCATCTTAAGATCCAAAATATCCAATCGCTTATTAGAAAGAGGAATCAAGGCATTCATGCGATTGATACTACCATTGATGTGTTTGAGGGGTTCATTAAATTTTTGTATTTCAACCATACGCTTAATGAAATCACCAAGTTTTTCCAACATTTGAGCTCCCTCAGGGTTAAAAGGAAACCCCTTATTTTGAGGTGGTATTCCCAAAATTCCCTCTAAGATTTCATAGGCAGCATTGGCATCAAGATCAATGAAGTTTCCTTTAGTGGCAAAATCAAGAAGTTGTCTATGATGCAAAGCCAATCCTATGTAAATATTTCGAAGCAAAACTTTAGCATCCCCCTTTAAGTTGGAAATACGATACGATTCCATAAGCCTATACCAGGCATCTTTCAAGGTTTCTCCTTGTCCTTGCTTGAAGTAAAGGACTTGAAAATCTTGTGACAAAGGAGGAGTAGGGACTCTAGCCATCAAGACTAGAAAGCGAGAGAACTGAAAACAGAAAAAGAGAGGCAAATAAAACGACAATTTTTTGTGAAGTGGGGGAGAGGAAAACGAGAGGCAAATGGCAAATAATGTAAATTGCGAGGAGATGAGATTTGTGTTTAGGAACCTGGTTATGATGAAGATCCTCCCCGACAACGGCGCCAGAAATTCCTTTTGATGTCGCTTGAAGCTACGTCGGTTTTTTCCCTAAAGAGGAAGGGATGATGCAGCTCAACGGCGGTAGGTATTTCCCTCAGATATGAAACCAAGGTTATCGAACTAGTAGGAGAACCAAGCAACACAACGTAAACGACCCCTGCACACAATTAACAACCACTCGCAACCCGACGTGTTAAAGGGGTTGTCAATCCCTTTTGGGTAACGGCGCCAGAAATGGCGTCTTGACGGGAGAAAGTTGTAAATATTGATAGATCAAACGCCAAATGAAATAAATTGCAGCAAGGTATTTTTGGATTTTTGGTTTAATATATCTGAAAATAAAAGCAAATAAAAATAGATTGCGAAGGCAAAGAATATGAGAAAGAGACCTGGGGGTTCGTACGTTTCACTAGTGGCTTCTCTCGAGAAAAATAGCAAAGCGGTGGGTGAACAAATTATTGTTGGGAAATTGATAGAACCTCAAATAATTATGACGATATCCTGGCAATGATTATTACATAGGCATCACGTCCAAGATTAGTAGACCGACTCCTGCCTGCATCTACTACTATTACTCCACACATCGACCGCTATCCAGCATGCATCTAATGTATTAAGTTCATGGAAAAACAGAGTAATGCAATAAGAACGATGACATGATGTAGACGATATCCGTTTATCTATGGCGGTAGATATAGATCCCATCTTTTAATCCCTAGTAGCAACGATACATACGTGTTAGTTCCCTTTCTGTCACTGGGATCAAGCACCGTAAGATCGAACCCACTACCGGGCACCTCTTCCCATTGCAAGATAAATAGATCAAGTTTGCCAAACAAAACCCAAATATCGGAGAATAAATATGTGTCTATAAGAGATCATGCATAAAAGAGATCAAAGAAACTCAAATACGTTCATGGATATAAAAAGATAGATCTGATCATAAACTTAAAGTTCATCGATCCCAACAAACACACCGCAAAAGAGTTACATCATATGGATCTCCAAGAGACCATTGTATTGAGAATAAAGAGAGAGAGAGAGAGAGAGAGAGAGAGAGAGAGAGAGAGAGATGAAGTCATCTAGCTACTAACTACAGACCTGAAGGTCTACAAAGAGCTACTCACACATCATCGGAGAGGCACCAATGGAAGTGGTGAACCCCTCCGTTATGGTGTCTACATTGGATCTGGTGGTTCTGGACTCTGCGGCGACTGGATGAATATTTTGTCGACTCCCCTAGGGTTTTGGGAATATTGGGGTATTTATAGAGCAAAGAGGCGGTCCGGGGGGCACCCGAGGTGGGCACAACCCACCAGGGCGCTCCTGGGTCTCCTGGCGCGCCCTGGTGGGTTGTCCCCTCCTTGTGACTCCCCCCAGGTGCAACCAGGGCCCAATATCTTCCTTCTGGTCCATAAAAATTCTCCGTAAAGTTTTGTGGCATTTGGACTTTGTTTGATATTGATTTTTTGCGATGTAAAAAAACATGGAAAACACGGCAACGGGCACTTGGCACTATGTCAATAGGTTAGTACCAAAAAATGATATAAAATGATTATAAGACATCCAATATTGATAATAAAACATCATGGAACAATCAAAAAATATAGATACATTGGAGACGTATCAGTGTGCTGCCTCAGCAGCAGCCTGAGCGTTCCGGTAGGCGATGATATCTGCTGGCATAATCCTATATCTGCCCCTGGCAACAGAATCAAACAAAGCAGGAGCAGGCAATGGAATAACTTCACGAGTCCTCACACTAAAAACCAGGTTATACGGAATAGGGATGTGAGGAGATTCGATAGCAGTAAAATGGTGGTGATCCATGGCTGCACGGTCTAGGTAAACTTTGGTTAGAGGGGAATCGCGAGGGCATATCTCAACCTCGAAGTGAGCCGCCAAACGAGTAGCATAAATCCCACCATGTATTTCACCCCGTGATTTATTAAGATGGAGGCGACGAGCCACAATAGCTCCCAAGCTAAAGGTGTTGTCGCCCTCTAGTGCTTGGCGTAAAATAGCAAAGTCTGGTGCATAGAGCGCACCTACTTTCTTTCTAGCAAGCAAGCACTTAGCAACAAATAAAGCAAAATAATGTACGGCAGGAAAGTGTATGCTAGCAGCCGTAGTGGCTGACACTCCTCTCTCATCACCCACTATGAGAGTGCGATAAAAATCCTCAAACACAGCCGGCCTAGGCTCAACCAAGCTCCCATCATACGGGATCAAGCATATGTCACAAAATTCAGTAAGTGGTATATGATGGTTTTCAGCATATAAATCAAAGCTCACTTCAGGAGGATTATTTCTAGGCAAGAAAGTAAAGCTTTGAACAAATATGTTTGTGAGGATATGGTGCTGGTCACACTCATCTGCGATGAAGTCGGTGAGGCCGGCATTAGCAATATATTGCATGAACTCAAGAATTCTAGCCTCTTGCAGGAACGGGGTATGCGGCCATTCGCATGGCCGTACTTCCGCCAACCTCCGAGGGTGGAGATCATTATTAGAAGACTCCCCAATAACACCCTTGGAGTTCTTCTTAGAGCCAAACTTCCTGAAGATATTCATGTCCACGTACAATTTTCTGAAAATAAAAAAATTTGAGTGACAAAAATTTGTCAACAAAACTTTGTAAGATTGATAGCAACTACTCATAGGGATACATAGAGGCCATAGCAAGCATTCAAACAACTTAGAACACTAAGAATTCAACATGCAAACACATCTACAACAACACCAAGAGTAGCTGATTATTCAAAGTATAATCCACTAAAACAAAAACTAATTGGACAAATGGTGGAGTCACATACCAAGCAACAATCCCCCGAAACAGTTTCAGAAATGGAGCTTCAAGCAAAGAGATCAAAATCCGCGGGTTTGAGCTTAAGAACACGGGAGAGAGAGAGAGAGCAATCGGGATTTTTTTCTGGAGGTAAGTGATGATGTGGTACGAAGAGGTAAGTAAGGGGGGCCACGCGGGGACCACAACCCACCAGGGCATGCCTGGGGGTGCTGGTGCGCCTAGGTGGGCTGTGCCCACCAGGTGCACCTCCATCTGATGTTATTTGCACCAAAAATTCTCAAATATTCAGAAAAAAATCGTATTAAATTAATAAATTTTCAGGGCATTCTGAGAACTTTTTTGGGTTATTTTTATTGCACGGGAAATTCATAAAACAGACAAAACATGGCATTTTATTTTATTTAACTAATAAGAACAGGGGATAAAAAGTGGGGACAGAAAGTAGTGCTTACTAAATTCATCAACTTCATACCGTTCAAAAATGATCCATTAATAAGGTTGATCAAGTCTTATTAACAACCACTTTCGATTAGCATGAAATCGAAGAACTTTCGTAAATCACTAAGTTACCTCAATGGGGATATGCATTTCCCCAACAATAAGCATTTCATATTTGTTTTTGATAGTAGGTAGAGGTATTTTAAAACTTCCAATAGTGATTGTCGGATATTTTTCAATAACATTAATACCATTCACTTGGAATTGTTTCTTCGGAAAGTGCACCGTATGCTCATTGTCATTAATATGAAAAGTGACCTTACTGTTGGGGATCGTAGCAAAAATTTAAAATTTTCTACGCATTACCAAGATCAATCTATGGAGTAATCTAGCAATGAGGGGAAGGGGAGTGCATCTACATACCCTTGTAGATCGCTAAGCGGAAGCGTTACAAGAACGCAAATGAAGGAGTCGTACTCGTAGCGATTCAGATCGCGGTTGATTCCGATCTAAGCGCCGAACAACGGCGCCTCCGCGTTCAACACACGTGCAGCCCGGTGATGTCTCCTACGCCTTGATCCAGCAAGGGGAGAAGGAGAGGTTGGGGAAGACTCCTTCCAGCAGCAGCACGACGGCGTGGTGGTGGTGGAGGAGCGCGGGACTCTAGCAGGGCTTCGCCAAGCACTACGAGAGACGAGGAGGGAGAGGGGTAGGGCTGCGCCAACAGGGGAAGAACTTCGTGTGTTGGGCTGCCCCTTTGCCTCCACTATATATAGGGGGAGAGGGAGGGCTGCGCCCCCACCTAGGGTTCCCACCCCAAGGGGTGCGGCAGCCCCAGATCCCATCTAGGGTGGCGGCCACAAGGGGGAGAGGGGGGGGGCGCACCTGAGGTGGGCCTTAGGGCCTATCTGCCCTAGGGTTTGCCCCTTTACCCTCTTGGAGGCGCCTTGGGCCTTGGTTGGAGGCGCCCCAGCCCACCTAGGGGCTGGTCCCTTCCCACTATTGGCCCATGTAGGCCTTCGGGGCTGGTGGCCCCACCTGGTGGACCCCTGGACCCCTCCGGTGGTCCTGGTACACTACCGGTGATGCCCGGAACACTTCCGGTGGCCAAAACCATACTTCCTATATATCAATCTTTACCTCTGGACCATTTTGGAACTCCTCATGACGTCCGGGATCTCATCCGGGACTCCGAACAACATTCGGTAACCGCGTACATACTTTCCCTATAACCCTAGCATCATCGAACCTTAAGTGTGTAGACCCTACGGGTTCGGGAGTCATGCAGACATGGCCGAGACAACTCTCCGGTCAATAACCAACAGCGGGATCTGGATACCCATGTTGGCTCCTACATGTTCCACGATGATCTCATCGGATGAACCACGATGTCAAGGATTCAATCAATCCCGTAAACAATTCCCTTTATCTATCGGTACGATACTTTCCCGAGATTCGATCGTCGGTATCCCGATACCTTGTTCAATCTCATTACCGGCAAGTCTCTTTACTCGTTCCATAACACATCATCCTGTGATCAATTCCTTGGTTACATTGTGCACATTATGATGATGTCCTACCGAGTGGGCCCAGAGATACCTCTCCGTTTACACGGAGTGACAAATCCCAGTCTCGATTCGTGCCAACCCAACAGACACTTCCGGAGATACCTGTAATGAACCTTTATAGCCACCCAGTTACGTTGTGACGTTTGGCACACCTAAAGCACTCCTATGGTATCCGGGAGTTGCACACTCTCATGGTCTAAGGAAATGATACTTGACATTAGAAAAGCTTTAGCAAACAAAATACACGATCTTGTGCTAGGCTTAGGATTGGGTCTTGTCCATCACATCATTCTCCTAATGATGTGATCCCATTATCAACAACATCCAATGTCCATGGTCAGGAAACCGTAACCATCTATTGATCAACGAGGTAGTCAACTAGAGGCTTACTAGGGACATGGTGTTGTCTATGTGTCCACACATGTATCTGAGTTTCCTATCAATACAATTCTAGCATGGATAATAAACGATTATCTTGAACAATGAAATATAATAATAATAACTAATTTATTATTGCCTCTAGGGCATATTTCCAACAGTCTCCCACTTTCACTAGAGTCAATAATCTAGTTCACATCGCCATGTGATTAACACTCACAGGTCACATCGTCATGTGACCAACATCCAAGAGTCTACTAGACTCAATGATCTAGTTCACATCACTATGTGATAAACACTCAAAGAGTTCTGGGTTTGATCATGTTATGCTTGTGAGAGAGGTTGTAGTCAATGGGTCTTTCCATATTCAGATCCCTATGTATTTCGCAAAACTTTATGTCATATCGTAGATGCTGCTACCACGTTCCACTTGGAGCTATTCCAAATTGTTGCTCCATTATACGTATCCGGTATCTCTACTCAGAGCTATCCGGATAGGTGTTAAGCTTGCATCGACATAACTCTTTACGTCGAACTCTTTATCACCTCGACAACCGAGAAACATTTCCTTATTCCTCTAAGGATAATTTTGACCGCTATCTGGTGATCTACTCCTAGATCACCTTTGTACCCTCTTGCCAAACATGTGGCAAGGCACACATCAGGTGCGGTACTCAGCATGGCATACCATATAGAGCCTATGACAAAAGCATAGGGGACGACCTTCGTCCTTCCTATTTCTTCTGCCGTGGTCAATCTTTGAGTCTTACTCAACTTCACACCTTACAACTCAGGTAAGAACCCCTTCTTTGACTGATCTATTTTGAACTCCTTCAAAAACATGTCAAGGTGTGCGTTCTTTGAAAGTATCATCAGGCGTCTTGATCTATCTCTATAGATCTTGATGCCCAATTTGTAAGCAGCTTTATCCAGGTCTTCCTTTGAAAAACACTCTTCAAACAACCGTTTATGCTTTCTAGAAATTCTACATTATTTCGGATCTACAATATGTCATCCACATATACTTATCAGAAATGTTGTAGTGCTCCCACTCACTTTCTTGTAAATACAAGTTTCTAACAAACATTGTATAAACCTAAAAGCTTTGATCACTCCATCAAAACATATATTCTGATTCCGAGATGCTTGCTCTAGTCCATAGAAGGATTGCCAGAGCCAGCATACCTTTTAGCATCCTTAGGATCGACAAAACCTTTTATTATATCACATACAACTTTTCTTACGAAAACTGGTAAGAAAACTTGTTTTGACATCCATCTGTAAGATTTCATAATCGAAAAATACAGCTAATGCTAACATGATTCCGACGGACTTAAGCATCACTACGGGTGAGAAATTCTCATCGTAGTCAACTCCTTGAACTTGTGAAAAGACTCTTTCCCACAAGTCGAGCTTCATAGACGGTAACATTACCGCCCACGTTCGTCTTCTTCTTAAAGATCCATTTATCTCAATGGCTTGCCGATCATCGGGCAAGTCCACCAAAGTCCATACTTTGTTCTGATATATGGATCCTATCTCGGAATTCATGGCTTCTAACCATTTGTCGGAATACGGGCCCACCATCGCTTCTCCATAGCTCGTAGGTTCATTGTTGTCTAACAACATGATATCTAAGACAGGATTACCGTACCACTCAGGAGTAGTACATATCCTTGTCGACCTATGAGGTTCGATAGCAACTTGATCTGAAGCTTCATGATCACCATCATTAACTTCCTCTTCAACAGACGTAGGCGCCACAGAAAACATCTTTCTGTGTTGCACCACTCTCTGGTTGAAGTAAAGGTTCGACAACCTCATCAAGTTCCATCTTCCTCCCACTCAATTCTTTCGAGAGAACTCCTTCTCGAGAAAGGACCCGTTCTTAGCGACAAACAATTTGCCCTCGGATCTAAGATATAAGGTATACCCAACTGTCACCCTTGGGTATCCTATGAAGATGTGTTTGTCCGCTTTGGGTTCGAGCTTCCCTGGCTGAAGCCCTAAGCATCGCATCCCCAAACATTAAGAAACGACAACTTTGGTTTCTTGCCAAACCAATATTCATATGACGTTGTCTCAACGGACTTAGATGGTGTCCTATCTAAAGTGAATGCAGCTGTCTCTAACGCATAACCTCAAAATGAAAACGGTAGATTGGTAAGAGACATCATAGATCGCACCATATCTCATAGGGTTCGATTACGACGTCCGGATACACCATTACCTTGTGGTGTTCCAGGTGGCTTCAACTGTGAAACAATTCCACAATGTCTTAAGTGATTGCCAAACTCATAAATCAGAAAACCCCCTTTTGATCAGATCATAGGAACATGATCTTATTGTTATGATGATTCTTAACTTCACTCTGAAATCGCTTGAACTTTTCAAATGTTTCAGACTTGTGCTTCATTAAGTAGATATACCTATATCTACCCAAATCTTCAGTGAAGATGAGAAAATAGCGATATCCACCGCATGCTTCAATTCTCATTGGATCACATGCATCAGCATGCATGATTTCCAACAAGTCACTTGCCCGTTTCATTGTACCTGAAAACGGGGTCTTAGTCATCCTGCCCATGAGGCATGGCTCGCATGTGTCAAGTGATTCAAAATCAAGTGACTCCAAACATCCATCGACATGGAGTTTCTTCATGCATCTTACGCCAATATGACCTAAGCGGCAGTGCCATGAGAAAGTGGTACTATCATTATTAACTCTACATCTTTTGGCGTGAACATGTGTATTACCACGACCGAGATTCAATGAACCATTCACATAGGGTGCATGACCATGAAAGGTATCATTCATGTAAACAGAATAACCATTATTCTCTAACTTAAATGAATGACTGTATTGCAATGAACATGATCTAATCATATTCATGCTCAACGTAGACACCTGATAACATTTATCTAGGTTCAATACTAACCCCGAAGGCAGATGGAGCGTGCGATGGTGATCTTATCAACTTTGGAAACACTTCCAACACACATCGTCACCTCGCCCTTAGCCAGTCTCCGTTTAGTTCGTAGCTTTTGCTTCAAGTCACCAATAATAGTAACTGAACCGGTATCCAATACCCAGGTGCTACCAGGAGTACTAGTGAGGTACACATTAATAACACGTATATACTTTGTTGAAGTTGCCAGCCTTCTTATCTACCATGCATTTGGGGTAATTCCGCTACCAGTGACCGTTCCCCTTATAATAGAAGCACTTAGTCTCGGGTTTGGGTTCAACCTTGGGTTCCTTCACTGGAGCGGCAACTGGTTTGCCATCCATGAAGTTTCCCTTCTAGCCCTTGCCCTTCTTGAAACCAGTGGTCTTGTTAAACCATCAACACTTGATGCTCCTTCTTGATTTCTACTTGTTGCGGTCTTAAGCACCGCGAACAGCTCTGGGATCATCTCCATCCCTTGCATGTCATAGTTCATCACGAAGATCTAGTAGCTTAGTGATAGTGGCTAGAGAACTCTATCAATCACTATCTTATCTGGAAGTTTAACTCCCACTTGATTTAAGTGATTGTAGCACCCAGACATTCTGAGCACATGCTCACTAGCTGAGCTATTCTCCTCCATCTTGTTGGCAAAAGAACTTGTCAGAGGTATCACACCTCTCAACACGGGCATGAGCCTGAAATCCCAATTTCAGCTCTTGGAACATCTCATATGTTCTATGGCGTTCAAAACGTCATTGGAATCCCGATTCTAAGTCGTAAAGTATGGTGCACTAAACTATCAAGTAGTCATCAGGATGTGTCTGTCAGGTGTTCACAACATCCACAGGCGACGTTGTAGGGGTTTGCACATCGAGCGGTGCATCAAAGACGTAAGCCTTCTATGTAGCAGTGAGGACACTCCTCGGACTACAGACCTAGTCTGCATCATTTCTTACAATATCTTTCAACTTAATCTTTCTCTAGGAACGTATTGAAACAGAGAGCTACAACGTGAGCTATTTACCTACAACATATTTGCAAAGACAACTTAGACTATGTTCATGATAACTGAGTTCATCTAATCAAATCATTTAATGAACTCCCACTCAGATAGACACCCCTATAGTCATCTAAGTGAAACATGATCCGAATCGACTAGGCCGTGTCCGATCATCACGTGAGACGGACTAGTCATCAACAGTGAACATCTCATGTTGATCGTATCTTCTATACGACTCATGTTCGACCTTTCGGTCTTCCGTGTTCCGAGGCCATGTCTGTACATGCTAAGCTCGTCAAGTCAACCTAAGTGTTTCGCATGTGTCCCGAGGCCATGTCTGTACATGCTAGGCTCGTCAACACCCGTTGTATTTGAACGTTAGAATCTATCACACCCGATCATCACATGGTGCTTTGAAACAACGAACCTTCGCAACGGTGCACAGTTAGGGGGAACACTTTTCTTGAAATTTTAGTGAGGGATCATCTTATTTAAGCTACCGTCGTTCTAAGCAAATAAGATGTAAAACATGATAAACATCACATGCAATCAAATAGTGACATGATATGGCCAATATCATTTTGCTCCTTTTGATCTCCGTCTTCGGGGCTCCATGGTCATCGTTGTCACTGGCATGACACCATGATCTCCATCATCATGATCTCCATCATCGTGTCTTCTTGAAGTTGTCTCGTCATCTATTACTTCTACTACTATGGCTAACGCTTTAGCAATAAAGTAAAGTAATTACATGACGTTTAAGTTGACACGCAGGTCATAAATAAATTAAGACAACTCCTATGGCTCCTGCCGGTTGTCATACTCATCGACATGCAAGTCGTGATTCCTATTACAATAACATGATCAATGATCAATCTCATACATCACATATATCATTCATCACATCCTTTTGGCCATATCACATCACAAGGCATATGCTGCAAAAACAAGTTAGACGTCCTCTAATTGTTGTTGCAAGTTTTTACATGGCTGCTATAGGTTTCTAGCAAGAACGTTTCTTACCTACGCGAAAACCACAACGTGATATGCCAATTTCTATTTACCCTTCATAAGGACCCTTTTCATCGAATCCGATCCGACTAAAGTGGGAGAGACAGACACCCGCTAGCCACCTTATGCAACTAGTGCATGTCAGTCGGTGGAACCAGTCTCACGTAAGAGTACGTGTAAGGTCGGTCCGGGCCGCTTCATCCCACGATGCCGCCGAATCAAGATAAGACTAGTAACGGCAAGTAAATTGACAAAATCGACGCCCACAACAACTTGTTCTACTCGTGCATAGAAACTACGCATAGACTAGCTCATGATGCCACTGTTGGGGATCGTAGCAAATTTAAAATTTTACGCATACCAGATCAATCTATGGAAGTAATCTAGCAACGAGGGGAAGGGAGTGCATTCTACATACCCTTGTAGATCGCTAAGCGGAAGCGTTGCAAGGACGCGGATGAAGAGTCGTACTCGCAGCGATTCACAGATCGCGGTTGATTCCGATCTAAGCGCCGAACAACGGCGCCTCTGCGTTCAACACACGTGCAGCCCGGTGACGTCTCCTACACCTTGATCCAGCAAGGGGAGAAGGAGAGGTTGGGGAAGACTCCATCCAGCAGCAGCACGACGGCGTGGTGATGGTGGAGGAGCGCGAGACTCCAGCTCCAGCAGGGCTTCGCCAAGCACTACGAGAGACGAGGAGGGAGAGGGGTAGGGCTGCGCCAATAGGGGAAGAACTTCATGTGTTGGGCTGCCCCTTTGCCTCCACTATATATAGGGGGAGAGGGAGGGCTGCACCCCCACCTAGGGTTGCCACCCCAAGGGGTGCGGCAGCCCCAGATCCCATCTAGGGTGGCGGCCACAAGGGGGAGAGGGGGAGGCGCACCTGAGGTGGGCCTTAGGGCCCATCTGCACTAGGGTTTGCCCCTTTACCCTCTTGGAGGCGCCTTGGGCCTTGGTGGGAGGCGCCCCAGCCCACCTAGGGGCTGGTCCCTTCCCACTATTGACCCATGTAGGCCTCCGGGGCTGGTGGCCCCACCCGGTGGACCCCCGGACCCCTCCGGTGGTCCTGGTACACTACCGGTGATGCCCGGAACACTTCCGGTGGCCAAAACCATACTTCCTATATATCAATCTTTACCTCCGGACCATTCCAGAACTCCTCGTGACGTCCGGGATCTCATCCGGGACTTCGAACAACATTCGGTAACTGCGTACATACTTTCCCTATAACCCTAGCGTGATCGAACTTTAAGTGTGTAGACCCTACGGGTTCGGGAGTCATGCAGACATGGCCGAGACAACTCTCTATTCAATAACCAACAGCGGGATCTGGATACCCATGTTGGCTCCTACATGTTCCACGATGATCTCATCGGATGAACCACGATGTCAAGGATTTAATCAATCCCGTATACAATTCCCTTTATCTATCGGTACGATACTTGCCTGAGATTCGATCGTCGGTGTCCCGATACCTTGTTCAATCTCGTTACCGGCAAGTCTCTTTACTCGTTCCATAACACATCATCCCATGATCAACTCCTTGATCACATTGTGCACATTATGATGATGTCCTACCAAGTGGGCCTAGATATACCTCTCCGTTTACACGGAGTGACAAATCCCAGTCTCGATTCGTGCCAACCCAATAGGCACTTTCGGAGATACCTGTAGTGAACCTTTATAGCCACCCAGTTACGTTGTGACGTTTGGCACACCCAAAGCACTCCTGCGGTATCCGGGAGTTGCACAATCTCATGGTCTAAGGAAATGATACTTGACATTAGAAAAGCTTTAGCAAACAAACTACACGATCTTGTGCTAGGCTTAGGATTGGGTCTTGTCCATCACATCGTTCTCCTAATGATGTGATCCCGTTATCAACAACATCCAATGTCCATGGTCAGGAAACCGTAACCATCTATTGATCAACGAGCTAGTCAACTAGAGGCTTACTAGGGACATGGTGTTGTCTATGTATCCACACATGTATCTGAGTTTCCTATCAATACAATTCTAGCATGGATAATAAACGATTATCATGAACAATGAAATATAATAATAATAATAACTAATTTATTATTGCCTCTAGGGCATATTTCCAACACTTACTTTTATTGCAATCAATAACAGCCCCTGCAGTATTCAAGAAGGGTCCACCAAGGATAATCCACATGTTGTCGTCCTCAGGCATCTCAAGTATAACAAAGTCGGTCAAAATAGTAACATTAGCAACAACAACAGGCACATCCTCACTGATATTGATAGGTATAGCAGTTGATTTGTCACCCATTTGCAAAGATATTTCAGTAGGTGTGAGTTTATTCAAGTCAAGTCTTTTATATAAAGAGAAAGGCATAACTCTAACCACTGGTGCGCGTCGGTCCTGAACAAACGGTTTAAAACCCCTTTCCGTGATGGCATTGGGAACCGTCGCCAAGTGAGTGTGGGCGATAGGGGGGTCCTTCCCACACGACCCGAAAACCGTCGGGGATAGGGCCCCTATAGTACTCCTACTTGTTGCTGCTCGCATTGCCATCGCAGTCGGTATTCTGTGGTGCTACGTTTACGATGCGCGGCCCATCACAAACGGTTCACTATTATAGAACGTGTATTATGCACGGCCCATCACAAACGGTTCACCGTTAAGAAGATTAGCTAATCGTCATATGAGTTTCAACAGGATTATGAAATGCCGGACCGTCGTAACATCGTCGTACACGACAACTATCGCACATGCTATTATGTGGTGCAACGTTTACGATGCATACTTCATCAAAAATAGTTCATGGTTGTGAATCATGTACGATAAGGCAACTAACACAAATGTTTAGTTTTCCCGCACCGTTTGTTATTTTGTCTGACATTGCACACACTTTGCAAACAGCAACTTTGTGCATGCTTGCACATGTTTCCTCTGTGAACCGTCTCCGATTATGGTGCATATCGAAAACGTTTGTGTTTTACCAACCGTATGTGCCGTAACAACCTGGAGAGCGTAATTTCACCATAATTTAATTGTTGCTTTTCCAAATAGTACCGGATTTGGATTTGAATTTGAATGTATGCTACAACTTTATTCATATCCATCAGGTTCAAACAATGCATTATTCGATTCATAGGTACATATGTTCAAGAATTACATAAGAACCAAATAAATAATGATGAACCACAGTTGTATACTTGTACTATTAAAGACGGTAAAGAAAGAGGCGAAATATATTCTTGTTGCTGAACAAGTTGAAGCGGAATGCCCATATTGTGCCCTCCTCCATGCAGAAGGCACGCACGACTCTAGTCCAACCCCTTGTGATAGCAGACCGACCATCCTTCATGGTCTTCATGAAAACATCTAGATAATCATCGTGTTCTAATAGAAATACTTTAACCTTTGCATGCCCACCAATCATGTAGTTTGAGAGGTAATCTTGAGTAAGATGCTTTGGCAACCACTGCAAAGGAAAAAAGATTCAGACATTTTTATCTAACACAACTCATTATGGGTAGTAAAAAGATGGATGCAGAGTTCTTACTTACTGAGGGAGTCCTGGATTAAGGGGTCCTCGGGGGTCCGACCTGTTGGACATGGGCCGGACTAATGGGCTATGAAGATACAAGACAAAAGACTCTCTCCAGTGTCCTGATGGGACTCTCCTTGGCGTGGATGGCAAGCCTGGCATTCAGATATGAAGATTCCTTTCTCTGTAACCGACTTTGTACAACCCTAGTCCCCTCCAGTGTCTATATAAACCGGAGGGTTTAGTCCGTAGAGGCAATCATAATCTTACAGGCTAGACTTCTAGTGTTTTAGCCATTACGATCTCGTGGTAGATCAACTCTTGTAACCCTCATACTTAGCAATATCAATCAAGCAGGACGTAGGGTATTAACTCCATCAAGAGGGCCTGAACCTGGGTAAAACTTTGTGTCCCCTGTCTCCTGTTACCATCAACCTTAGATGCACAGTTTGAAACCCCCTACCCGAGATCCGCCAGTTTTGACACCGACATTGGTGCTTTAATTGAGAGTTCCACTGTGTTGTCACCAGAAGGTTCGATGGCTCCATCAATCATCTACAACAAAGCTGCCCTGGGGGAGGTTTTCCTCCCCGGCCAGATCTTTGTGTTCAGTGGCTTCGCACTGCGGGCCAACTCGCTTGGCCATCTGGAACAGATCGACAGCTACGCCCCAGGTCACCAGATTAGTTTTGGAAATTTGGACTATGTCGCGGATATTCGAGGAGACTTGATCCTCCAACTATTCGCGCCCTCAATCTCCGCTCCGGCCTTAGATCCGGAGCGTATCGCCAGGTCCAAAGACAGGCTCCCTGTGCTCACCGGACTATCTACGGCCACCAAACCCATTGTGGGAGAGCCGGGGGGAAGTAGTGTCATTGGCAGCCATCATGGAGCCGGACCCTTCTCCGAGATCGTGTGAGTTTGGCCAAGGAGTATCCCTCTCGCTGTACTCCACGGGCTCTCTTCTCTCGGGCCAAACCTCGCCTTTAAGCAAGGCTCTGGACTTGATGCGATCCCTCGTGATTACAGAGGAGCAACGTCTGAACTACGCCCAACCCGGACTAGGGGCTGAGAGCGGGGAATTTTACATCCCACCCATCACCCACTTCATCGCCACAGTCGAGGACTTAACTGACATGCTCGATTATGTCTCCGAAGGCATCGACGGTATGGACAACGATGCCGGAGAGGAGCAAGCCAAAAACCCGCCATTTACTGGACACTGGACGACCACCTCCTCGTATGACGTATACACGGTGGATACACCCAAGGAAGCTAACGGCGATGACAAAGAAGACCCAATCGAGGATAAACCTCTTGAGATACAACCAAAGCACCGACAGTGCTGCTCTAAATCACGCCGCAACAAAGACAGCAATACCGGCACGAGAAACAACAATACTCCAGATGATGCCGAAGACCAAGAAAACCCCGTCGAGCAAAACTCTGAACAAGACGATTGGGAGGATGGGCAAGCTAGCCCCGATGAACAGGATGCAAACAAAGACTCGGAGGACAGTAATTACCTTCCACCCTCCGAGGATGAGGTGAGCCTCGGCGACGAAGACTTTATCGTGGCTGAGGAACCTCTCGAGCAGGAGCACTTTAAGCAACGGCTAATAGCCACTGCAAGGAGCCTGAAAAAGAAACAACGGCACCTTCAAGCTAATCAAGATCTACTCAACAATAGATGGACTAATGTCCTGGAAGCAGAGGAATACAACCTCGAGCGCCCAACCAAAAGTTACCCGAAGCGCAAATTGCTACCTCAATTCGATGACGAGGCACTTGAGCCCGTACCATCAGCGCATAACACGGCTGATCGACCACCATGTGGCCGGGACAAGGCGACAACTCAAGCCGAATGCCAGCCTGTCCTACCTCGCCGTAAAGGTAGAGATAAAACAGCTCGGGAACATACATATGACCTACGGCAGGACCTGAAGAATAAAGCAGGTCCGGCCAGATCGATCTACGAATCGCGGGGGCGTGCCCCGATGCGCGACGACGGCTATCAAGCCGGCATGACAAGCACAATCACGTTTAGGCTGAAAACCGCAGATGGACTCCATTCGAACTACGTCGCGATCTGGCCCAATATAGAGGCGCCGCACACCCCCTCTGCTTTGCTGATGAAGTAATGGAGCATGAATTCCCGGAAGGGTTCAAACCCGTGAATATCGAATCATATGATGGAACAACAGATCTCGTGGTATGGATTGAAGACTTTATTCTCCATATTCATATGGCCCACGGTGATGATCTTCATGCCATCAAATACCTCCCCCTAAAACTCAAGGGACCAGCCCGGCACTGGCTGAACAGTCTGCCTAAAAAATCTATTGGCAGCTGGGAGGACCTGGGAGACGCCTTCCGCAACAACTTCTAAGGCACATACGTCCGACCTCCGAATGCCGATGACCTAAGTCACATAGTCCAACAGCGAGTTAGCCAGGAAATTCTGGACCAGATTCTTAACTAAAAAGAACTAGATCGTCGACTGTCCAGATGCTGAATCCCTAGCAGCCTTTAAACACAGCAACCATGACAAATGGCTTGCCCGACACCTCGGCTAGGAAAAGCCAAAGTCCATGGCAGCCCTCACGGCACTCATGACCCGCTTTTGTGCGGGCGAAGATAGCTGGTTAGCCCGTAGCAATAACAATGCAAGCGAACCTGGCACCTGTGAAGCCAGAAATAACAACGGCAAGACCCGACGCAACAGGCATAAGCATTGAAACAATGGTCACAATACTGATGACACGGCGGTCAACGCCGGATTTAGTGGCTCCAAGTCCAGTCAGTGAAAGAAGCCATATAAAAGGAATAATCATGGCTCTTCCAGCTTGGACCGCATACTCGATTGTCCATGTCCGATCCACGGCACCCCTGATAAACCAGCCAATCATACCCACTGGAGCTGTTGGGTCTTTAAACAGGCAGGAAAGTTAAATGCCGAAGACAAGGAGAAGGGGTTGCAAAGTGAGAATGACGATGAGGAGTCCCATCCGCCGAACACAGGGGGACATGAGAAGTTTCCCCCTCAGGTCAAAATGATGAACATGATATACGCTACCCATATCCCCAAGAGGGAGCGCAAGCGCGCGCTCAGGGACGTCTATGCGATAGAGCCAGTCGCCCCAAAATTCAACCCATGGTTGCCCGATCACCTTTGATCACAGGGACCATCCGACCAGTATCCATCATGGCGGTTCAGCCGCACTTGTTCTCGACCCAATAATTGATGGATTCCACCTCACACGAGTCCTCATGGACGGTGGCAGCAGCCTCAACCTGCTTTATGAGATACAGTGTGCAAAATGGGAATCGATCCATGAAGGATCAAGCCCACCAAAACTACCTTTAAAGGAGTTATACCAGGTGTAGAGGCCCGTTGCATGGGCTCAATCACATTGGAGGTCGTCTTCGGATCTCCGGACAACTTCCGAAGCGAAGAGTTAATCTTCGATATCGTCCCCTTCCAAAGTGGCTATCACTCACTGCTCAGACGAACTACATTTGCGCGATTCAATGCGGTGCCACACTATGCTTATCTCAAGCTCAAGATGCCCCGACCACGTGGTGTCATCATAGTCAATGGAAACACGGAGCGCTCCCTCCATACTAAGGAGCACACCGCGGACCTGGCAGCAGAAGTATAGAGCGACCTTCACAAGGAGAACCTTAATTCAGTGGCCATGCTCTCAGACACTGTCAAACAAGTCTAGACTACTCTGCAACAGGATAGTCCAGCTCGTCAGGAGCTCGACTAGAAATTCGGCCTCTGTCTCAGTCTCGACCAAGTGGCGGCATACGTACCGCGCGTACATAACTACGCACTAAAAATACCATGGGCAGAGACGGAGGCATAACCAGACTATGGTCCACAATATGGCTCGACCTTCCCTGGACACACATACTTTTACTTTTCTTTTTATCCTTTTCAGGTTTGTTTTCCATAGGCCCCTCTCAACGGCCTGTAATCAGTCCTTTCAAAGGACGGATATACCAAGGTGGCAAGTAGCACAGATGTGTGGGGGAATCTCTAGATGTTCTTCTTAACGATCATTCTACCTATTTTCAGGACTCGTACGTATCTCCTCCTTGGTCTTGGCATGTTAAATAGCCCTGTTGCTTATCGCACTATTTGTACAAATAAGATTTGATGTATTAATTAAAATTATAATGAAAACAGTTTGCGACCTAACTCATGTGGCACTAGCTTTTTTACTTCATTTTATTTCGCTATTCTTATCGACTACATCCGTACACTTTGGTACGTCGTAATTCGCCAGGGGCTTTATTACGCTCCATACTACGGCAACAAGTCCGAACACTTTTACAGTATAGTTCGGCCCCCGAATTTAGCATTATATGCATAGCTCCGAATCATGTCTTTGGTCAATAGTTGGGTTGCCCGGCTCCTGTGCTTACTACCTTATGTTCCGCTCTATCGGCTAGGGTAATAAAGGGAGAACTACTACGATTGTGTCCTGGTTTATCCGGATGAGCACCTCAGTAGAGAAAGCCAAAAACTGCTGTCATGATGTGGCGTGAGCCGGTCAGCTCTTTGGAGGTTAAAAATCTTTTGCGATTTTTCCGCATTTTGCGATGAATCGACCTTCATCCGATCAGGTGTGTAGATTACCCTAGTCCGGATTAAATGTTAACTAGGGGCTGCGCCTATATTTTTATTGTCAAACTCCTATGGCTAAGTGAGGGTGATAAAGCCACATAATCCGATTGCCTGGTTCGTTGCTCTAAACACCTCGTTCAAGGACCAAATTCTTGGATCAAGAGTGTTTAGATTCCATCCCGAACACCCCCGTACTACCTACGTGGGGGTTGAAGCTGACGACTGGCCAACTCTCATATTTAATAAAACGGCCGCACAGGAGGTAAAATTCCAAAATAAACAGCAAGCATTATATTACATATCAGTCTTATTTTCATCATATAGGGTGCGATAACATGAAGGTACCCATTCAAAGATAATATCTTTTTAAACACTGGCCCTCTACAATGCGGGATCCCATGAGGACATCATGAAAATACCGCTCCGGCGTGCGGTGCTCCTTGCCAGCGGGTGGTCCCTTGGTCGCAAGCTTGACAACATCCATATTCGCCCATTGTATCTTGACATAGGCGAAGGCCATCCACGCACCTTCGATGCAGACTGACCGCTTGATGACGTCAAGCCGGGGGCAGGCATTGACCAGCCGCTTCACGAGCCTGAAGTAGCTGCTGGATATGACTTCGGTAGGCCATAGCCGGATTATTAAATCCTTCATGGCTAGTTCGGCCACCCTATGCAGTTCGACCAGCTATTTTAGCTGATCGCTAAACGGCACCGGATGTTCTGGCGCAAGGTATTGCGACCAGAACAGCTTTTCCGTCGAGCTCCCCTCTTCGGCTCGGAAGAACTCCGCAGTGTTGGAAACACTGTGCAGCAGATCCGCAAACGCCCTTGGAGAAATCCAAATCCGGTTCAGTAAGAGGAACCTTTTCTTCACATACTTGCTCTGCATAATAAAGGCCTTACCCGCCACGATTTTTCTGGCCTCCTGGATTTCCTGGAGGGCGCCCTGGGCTTCAACTCGGGCATCGTGCGCGCTTTGGCGAGCCTTGGCGAGTTCGGACTCTTGATCCGCAACGCTGTGCTCCAAGGACTCATATTTTTCACGGCGTCCTGGAGCTCCTTCTTGACCTCACCGACCCTGGCCTCAAGCTTTTTGCGGGCGGCATATTCCTTTGCCGCTCTCTCCTCGGCCTCGGCCAATGCCTTCTTGAGGACCTCCACCTCGGTCGTCCCTCCTAAGAAATATCATGGCACTATGTTCAGCACAAATCATTCATCCTTTCCGGATATACAAAAGGTCATTGCATACCTTGCTTGTCTTCGAGCTGCTTTTTTACACGGCCGAGCTCTTCCTTGGCCCGCTCCAGACTCTGCTTTAGTCCAGAGACCTCAGCAGCATGAGAGGTTGCAACCAACAACGACGCCTGCTTATTCACATAAGACATTTTTGATTAGTCTCTTGTGAAAATTACTTGATCCTCTGTTTGGCTTTTCTTTCTGAACACCGGACAGAGTCTCAGGCGCTATTGTCTATACTATGACGTTCTTTTTATACAATTGCGTCGCTTACCTCAAAGCCTGTTAGAAGGCTTGTGCAGGCTTCGGTCAGTCCACTCTTTGCGGACTGAACCCTCTCAACCACCGTACCCATGAGGGTACGGTGTTCCTCAACAATGGAAGCACTTCGCAGCGCTTCCAGTAGAGTATCCGGTGCCTCTGGATAGACAGAGGTCACCGGTTGAATCGATGCACCTCCTTCTTTTGAAGGAGGCTGCTTGCCGGATTTCGGAGCTGTATAGGTCTCCGGGATCGTATTCGGATGGGGGCCGAATTGGATGTGGCCCCCATCGCTAGTCTCCATGGGGATATGCTCCCCCATGTGTCCGGCGGCCAAGGTATCATCCTCTGGCGCCACCGTGACGGCCTCCTGTGCCTCCCCCTGAGTCGGGAGGGTCCTTCGGGACATCACTTCAGCGTTCTCCATAGTCTTGGGAGAGGAGGCCGCCAGAAGGGACCCGTTGTCCATCACCTTCGGATCCAGTGAATTTCCCAAAGATGAGGATCGCTCGAGGTCGAAACGAGCCGGAATGCAAGTGCATGATTTAACATATTAAAATTATGAAGTAAAGAGGTTGGGTATATGAACGCGCCAGAGCCTTTGAGTACTGTAACGCCCGGATAATCATGCTACAGTAATCTCACGTTAATGATGCCACGTCACCTCTATCACTGTAGTTAATCTCGGGTTAATTCGAAACCGCTTCAAAATTCTAAAATTAAAATAAAGTCAACATTAAAAGTTTTTCAAAAATTGAAACAAAAATGTTCGGAGTGTGCAGTTAAATGCCAGGGTAATTATAATAAAGCAAACACATTTTTATAAAATGCCTACATGATTTAAAACGATTTAAAACAGAAAAGAAAATAAATAAAAAGAAAAGAAACTACAAAAACAGAAAACAAAACAAAACTAAAAAGAATAAAAGGCTCCCTGGCCAACAGGGCCAGACGGCCCAGCTCACCGGCCAGGCCGGCCCACCTGGCCCAGCCGGCCGACCCGCCCCTGCCTTATCCCCACGAGGGGGGAAACCCTAACCGACACTCCCCCTACTCCCCACTCGCTCGCCCCTACCCCCTTGCTCTGGATCTGGAACGGGAGGAGCCCCGATCCCCTTCTCCCTCGCTGCGCGCCTGACGCCGTCGGCCGTCGCCGCCTGGAGGCCATCGACGCCACCTCATCGGAGCCCCTCCCTCGCCGGCCTGCTTCCTCCTCTCCGCCGGCCTGCCTCCCCCTCGTCGCCTCGTCCTCGTAATCCACCCCACACCTCGCTGCCCTATCCCTACGGCCCCAGTGAGCTCCGCCGCGCTCCTCCCCTACCCTCTCTCCCGCGCCGCGCCTCGGCCGCACGCCTCGCTGTTGCTACGTGGCTCGCACGCCCGGTCCGCGCGTGGCCTCGCCCCGGCTCGCCTAGCGCCCGCTCACCGCACCCCCGCACACGCTCACCCCGCGCCCCACACCCTCCTACCGCCCTTGCCCCGTGCGCCGCCCGCGCACCGCATCCCCTTCCCCTGCTCTGCTGCGGCTAGCGGCGCGCCGTCGCCCGCCCCTGCGTGCTCGCAGCCCCCCTGCAGCACCCGCACCTCCCGCTCGCCATGCCCCACGCCACCCGCCTCGGTCGCCGCTTCCTTGCCACTGGCCTCGCCTCCAGCGCCTCGCGCTCGCCGGCACTGATCGCGCCCTCCCCAGACGCACCAGGGCTTTGCCCTCCTGCGCCGCGGCCTCCTCCCTGCGGTCGGCTGCGTCGCGCCTCGCGCCCACCTGCACCGCGCCTCGTGCGCCCCACCTGCACCGCGCCTCGTGCGCCCCACCTGCCGCAGCCCCGCCGAGCCTGCACGCGCGGCCGTGCTCGCCGTCGGCAGGCCTCCGTAGCCACTAGCCTCACCCCGCCGCACTCCCTGCGGGCGAGCGCCCACCCAGGCGCACGTCGCCCTTCGCCCGTTACCTGCCGCGCCCGTAACCGCGTGCCCGCTAAGGCCTCTGGGCCCATGACACGAGGGGCCCACCCTTGAGAACGAAAATGAAATATATATATATATATATAATAAAAATAATAATAAATAATAAAATTAACTAATTAATTAACTTAATTAATTCTGATTAAATTAATTAATTAAGATTAATTAATCTAATGACTAATTAACCTAGTTAACTACTGTTAATTAACTAACAGTGTATGACAGTGGGGCCCACCCCCCTTAATTAATATTAATTAGGTTAATTAATTTGTTTAATTAAAATGTGTCACTGACCAGTGGGACCCACTGGTCAGGTTGACCAGTCAACCCCTGTTGACTGCTGACATCAGCATGACATCATGCTGATGTCATAAATCCAATTTTGAATTAATTTAAATAATTAATTAAATTCCAGAAATTAATAAAATCTTTAGAAAATCATATCTTTTAAATCGTAGCTCGGATGGAAAAACTTTGTACATGAAAGTTGCTCAGAACGACGAGACGAATCCGGTACGCAGCCCGTTCGTCCGTCACGCATCCCTAGCATAGCAAACACGCAACTTTCCCCCTCTGGTTCATCTATCCAAAAATGCGAAACACCGGGGATATTTTCTCAGATGTTTCCCCCCTTCACCGGTACCACCTCATACCATGTTAGGGCACACCTAGCTTTACGCTTTGTCATGTCATGCATCATCATGCATTTGTTTGCATTATATTTATTGTTTCTCCCCCCTCTTCTCTCGCTAGACGCCGAGACCGACGCCGCTGCTACCCAGTACGACTACGGTGTTGACGACCCCTCTCTCTTGCCAGAGTAACCAGGCAAGCTCCCCCCTTGATCACCAGATATCGCCTACTCTCCTCTATATTGCTTGCATTAGAGTAGTGTAGCATGTTACTGCTTTCCGTTAATCCTATCCTGATGCATAGCCTGTCCTTGCTACTACTGTTGTTACCTTTACCTGTAATCCTAATGCTTAGTATAGGATGCTAGTTTATCATCAGTGGTCCTTCATTCTTGTCCGTCTGCCATGCTATACTATCGGGCCGTGATCACTCGGAAGGTGATCACGGGTATATACTATATACCTTATACATGATACATGTGATGACTAAAAGATGGGTCGGCTCGTAGGAGTACCCGCGAGTGGATCTTTGCGGCGAAGCGACAGGGCAGGTTGAGACCACCCAGGAGAGAGGTGGGCCTGGCCCTGGTCGGCGTTCGCGATTATTTCAAGATAACACGTTTAACGAGATCTTGGTATTTGATCTGAGTCTGGCCATTGGCCTATATGCACTAACCATCTACGCGGGGAAAGTTATGGGCAATCGATGTCGTGGTATCAGCCGAAGCCTTCGTGACGTCAGCTACTGAGCGGCGCGCGCCGGATTGGAACGTAAGCCTGCTCTTGTATTAAGGGGGCTAGTTCTGCTTCCAGCCACCCTCACAACATGCAGGTGTGCAATGGGCGATGGGCCCAGACCCCTGCGCCATAGGATTTAGACTGGCGTGCTAACCTCTCTGATGTGACCAGGTAGGGCTGCGACGTGTTGATCTTCCGAGGCCGGGCATGACCCAGCAAAGTGTGTCCGGCCAAATGGGATCGAGCGTGTTGGGTTATGTGGTGCACCCCTGCAGGTAAGTTAATCTATTCGAATAGCCGTGATCTTCGGTAACAGGACGACTTGGAGTTGTACCTTGACCTTATGACAACTAGAACCGGTTACTTAATAAAACACACCCTTCCAAGTGCCAGATACAACCGGTGATCGCTCTCTCACAGGGCGACGAGGGGAGGATCATTGGTTAGGATTATGCTATGCGATGTTACTTGGTGAACTTACCATCTACTCTCTTCTCCTACTGCAAGATGGAGGTTACCAGAAGCATAGTCTTCGATAGGACTAGCTATCCCCCTCTTATTCCGGCATTCTGCAGTTCAGTCCACATATGATACCCTTATTCCTTTGATACCAATGCATACATATGTAGTGTAGCTCCTTGCTTGTGAGTACTTTGGATGAGTACTCACGGCTGCGACCAGATGTTGGAGCCCAGGAGCCAGACGCCACCGTCGACGACGACTACTACTACACTGGAGTTGCCTACTACTACGTGCAGCCCGCTGACGGCGACCAGGAGTAGTTTAGGAGGATCCCAGGCAGGAGGCCTGCACCTCTTTCGATCTGTATCCTAGTTTGTGCTAGCCTTCTTAAGGAAAACTTGTTTAACTTATGTCTGTACTCAGATATTGTTGCTTCCGCTGACTCGTCTATGATCGAGCTCTTGTATTCGAGCCCTCGAGGCCCCTGGCTTGTAATATGATGCTTGTATGACTTATTTTATTTGTAGAGTTGTGTTGTGATATCTTCCCGTGAGTCCCTGATCTTGAACATACACATTTGCGTGTATGATTGAATCGAGGGCGTCACAAGTTGGTATCGGAGCCGAATGCCTGTAGGAATCCCCCTTCCACACTCCTTGGCCGAAGTTGAGTCTAGAGATTACAAAAACTTTTACTAACATGGCTGTGTGCCTTACAGGCCCACGTCGCCTTCTGGGTGGTATTAGGATCTTTTACTCCTCGATCCTTACTCTAGGACTCTGAACTCTCTCCTACTCGGGTTAAACGATTTTACTAACTCTAACACTAGGATCCCGTGACCATGTTCACCCCAAAGTTGGATAAGCCCTACCTATTCTTTAGAGTAGTGTATTGAACATTATCCACACCGTCAGTTGACTCTTTTGAAACATCTTTGTTTTCAGATGGAACCCACGAGATAGGTCGTACGCCACACGACGGCCATTGGTGCCTCAGGATCACCTGCTGTGTTGGTTGAGATGATGACCTATCTGGGTTATCGCTGGCACCCTGAGTACACCGTCTATGAGGAGTACTAGGACTTCAACCAGGAGCAGTATCGTGCCATCATCCACCTCTACTCTCGGGAGTATGACTCCACTACCGTGCTGTACACTGCTCATGGTGTTGGAGTGACTATCGACATGGCGGTCCACGATGCTGCTTATGCTGCTCTGACACGTCTTCGTGGAGAGTATCAGGAGTTGGACACCTCCCCCTTCAGGCACATTGCTATCGCATCCGATGTTGGTGCGAAGGGATACTACACTGCTGCCTACTCCACTATCACCCGAGAGCCCTTCTACCATCAGAACCTGGTTCTGCATGCTGATGGGCTGGATAGAGCTAACCGAGCTCTTCTCCACGAGTTGTACACCACCCGTCAGCACCTGTATCGTGCTCTGACATTGTTGCACCCCTCTGTCCGATCTGGTGATCTATCGCGTTCTGCGATCTACCCTGCCAGGACCGTGATGCCCCAGGGCGTCGGTTGGCCAGATGTGGGAGGCTACTCTCCCGCACTTGGTCCTCTTCTGCCACTTGAGCGTCGGGTTCTGCACCAGAGTACCCGCGGACCCCCGGTTGCCGATGTGGAGTTCCCGATGCCACACTACCAGCTTTCAGGCTACAGCTACCTCCGCAGTACCGTGTGGGACCGATGTAGACTTGCTTGTTAGTTTTAGATGCATTCGCTGCAAGCCTGCATACCGCCTATGATGTCTTAGTCTATGTACTGAACTCTGTGTACCGAACTCTATGCATGATCTCTTTTGTAAGATATGCCGACTACTATGTAGTATCTACTGTGCTGCTTTCGTTGTGCATGTTTCATCATGAATGATTCTTGTCTTTGAAAATTTCTCAATGTTGAACTACCCCTGTTATATATTAGCAGGATGGTTAGACCAGGTGGTTGTGGTCGTGGTGGCAACGCCCCACCACCACCTGAGTACATGGCTGGTATGATCCAACAGCTTGAGATGAATCGCCAGTTCATGGAGAATATGATAGCTCAGTTTCCTCACCCCAATATGAACCAGCAGCCAACCCCAGTAACTCTGCAGGATTTCATGCACCTGAACCCAACTATGTGTTGGAAATATGCCCTAGAGGCAATAATAAATTGATTATTATTAAATTTCCTTGTTCATGATAATTGTTTGTTATCCATGCTAGAATTGTATTGAAAGGAAACTCAGATACATGTGTGGATACATAGACAACACCATGTCCCTAGTAAGCCTCTAGTTGACTAGCTCGTTGATCAATAGATGGTTACGGTTTCCTGACCATGGACATTGGATGTCGTTGATAACGGGATCACATCATTAGGAGAATGATGTGATGGACAAGACCTAATCCTAAGCCTAGCACAAGATCATGTAGTTCGTATGCTAAAGCTTTTCTAATGTCAAGTATCATTTTCTTGGACCATGAGATTGTGCAACTCCCAGATACCGTAGGAATGCTTTGGGTGTACCAAACGTCACAACGTAACTGGGTGGCTATAAAGGTACACTACGGGTATCTCCGAAAGTGTCTGTTGGGTTGGCACGAATCAAGACTGGGATTTGTCACTCCGTGTGACGGAGAGGTATCTCTGGGCCCACTCGGTAGGACATCATCATAATGTGCACAATGTGATCAAGGAGTTGATCACGGGATGATGTGTTACGGAACGAGTAAAAGAGACTTGCCGGTAACGAGATTGAACAATGTATCGAGATACCGACGATCGAATCTCGGGCAAGTATCGTACCGCTAGACAAAGGGAATTGTATACGGGATTGATTAAGTCCTTGACATCGTGGTTCATCCGATGAGATCATCGTGGAACATGTGGGAGCCAACATGGGTATCCAGATCCCGCTGTTGGTTATTGACCAGAGAACGTCTTGGTCATGTCTGCATGTCTCCCGAACCCGTAGGGTCTACACACTAAAGGTTCGGTGACGCTAGGGTTATAGAGATATTAGTATGCGGTAACCCGAAAGTTGTTCGGAGTCCCGGATGAGATCCCGGACGTCACAAGGAGTTCCAGAATGGTCCGAAGGTAAAGAATTATATATAGGAAGTGCTATTTCGGCCATCGGGACAAGTTTCGGGGTCATCGGTATTGTACCGGGACCACCGGAAGGGTCCCGGGGGTCCATCGGGTGGGGCCACCTGCCCCGGGAGGCCACATGGGCTTTAGGGGTTGTGCCTTGGCCTATATGGTCCAAGGGCACCAGCCCCAAGAGGCCCATGCGCCAAGAGAAGAGAAAAAGGGGAGAGTCCTAAAGGGGGAAGCCACCTCCGAGGTGCCTTGGGGAGGATGGACTCCTCCCCACCCTTGGCCGCACCCTTCCTTGGAGGAAGGGGCAAGGGCTGCGCCTCCCCCTCTCTCTTGGCCCTATATATAGTGGGGAAAAGGAGGAGCAAACCAATCTAAGGCCTGGCGCCTCCCTCTCCCTCCCGTGACACATCTTCCTCCTCCCGCAGCGCTTAGCGAAGCCCTGTTGGAATCCCGCTACTTCCACCACGCCGTCGTGCTGCTGGATCTCCATCAACCTCTCCCTCCTCCTTGCTGGATCAAGGCGTGGGAGACGTCTCCGTTCCGTACGTGTGTTGAACGCGGAGGTGCCGTCCGTTCGACGCTAGGATCATCGGTGATTTGAATCACGACGAGTACGACTCCATCAACCCCGTTCTCTTGAACGCTTCCGCGCGCGATCTACAAGGGTATGTAGATCCACTCCTCCCTCGTTGCTAGATGACTCCATAGATTGATCTTTGTGACACGTAGGAAAATTTTGAATTTATGCTACGTTCCCCAACAGTGGCATCATGAGCTAGGTCTATTGCGTAGATTCTATGCACGAGTAGAACACAAAGTAGTTGTGGGCGTTGATTTTGTTCAATATGCTTGCCGTTACTAGTCTTATCTTGATTCGGCGGCATCGTGGGATGAAGCGGCCCGGACCAACCTTACACGTACACTTACATGAGACTGGTTCCACCGTCAAACATGCACTAGTTGCATAAGGTGGCTGGCGGGTGTCTGTCTCTCCCACTTTAGTCGGATCGGATTCGATGAACAGGGTCCTTATGAAGGGTAAATAGCAATTGGCATATCATGTTGTGGTCTTTGCGTAGGTAAGAAACGTTCTTGCTAGAAACCCATAGCAGCCATGTAAAACATGCAACAACAATTAGAGGACGTCTAACTTGTTTTTGCAGGGTATGCTATGTGATGTGATATTCCCAAAGGATGTGATGAATGATATATGTGATGTATGAGATTGATCATGTTCTTGTAATAGGAATCACGACTTGCATGTCGATGAGTATGACAACCGGCAGGAGCCATAGGAGTTGTCTTTATTTATTCATGAGCTGCGTGTCAACATAAACGTCATGTAATTACTTTACTTTATTGCTAAACGTTAGCTGTAGTAGTATAAGTAATAGATGACGTGACAACTTCAAGAAGACACGATGATGGAGATCATGGTGTCATGCCGGTGACGATGATGATCATGGAGCCCCGAAGATGGAGATCAAAAGGAGCAATATGATATTGGCCATATCATGTCACTATTTGATTGCATGTGATGTTTATCATGTTTATACATCTTATTTGCTCAGAACGACGGTAGTAAATAAGATGATCCCTCATAACAATTTCAAGAAGTGTTCTCCCCTAACTGTGCACCGTTCCTAAAGTTCGTCGTTTCTAAGCACGCCGTGATGATCGGGTGTGATGGATCCTTACGTTCACATACAACGGGTGTTGACGAGCCTAGCATGTACAGACATGGCCTCGGAACACATGCAAAACACTTAGGGTTAACTTGACGAGCCTAGCATGTACAGACATGGCCTCGGAACACAGAAGACCGAAAGGTCGAGCATGAGTCGTATAGAAGATACGATCAACATGAAGGTGTTCACCGTCGTTGACTAGTCCGTCTCACGTGATGATCGGACACGGCCTAGTTGACTCGGATCATGTAATCACTTAGATGACTAGAGGGATGTCCATCTGAGTGGGAGTTCATAAGATGAACTTAATTATCCTGAACATAGTCAAAAGGATTTTGCAAATTATGTCGTAGCTCACGCTATAGTTCTACTGTTTAGATATGTTCCTAGAGAAAAATTAGTTGAAAGTTGATAGTAGCAATTATGCGAAGTAGGTCCGTAAACCGAGGATTGTCCTCATTGCTTCATAGAAGGCTTATGTCCTTAATGCACCGCTCAGTGTGCTGAACCTCGAACGTCGTCTGTGGATGTTGCGAACATCTGACATACACGTTTTGATGACTACATGATAGTTCAGTTAAATGGTTTAGAATTGAAGCACCAAAGATGTTTTGAAACGTCGCGAAACATATGAGATGTTTTGAGGGCTGAAATTGGGATTTCAAGCTCGTGCCCACGTCAAGAGGTATAATACCTCCGACGATTTTCTTAGCCTACAAAACTAAGGAGAAGAGCTTAATTGTTGAGCTTGTGCTCAGATTGTCTGAGTACAACAATCGCTTGAATCAAGTGGGAGTTGATCTTCCAGTTGAGATAATGATGTTTCTCTGAAGTCATTACCACCAAGCTGCTAGAGTTTCGTGTTGAACTATAATATATCAGGGATATATATGATGATCCTTGAGATATTCGCGATGTTTGACACCGCGAAAGTAGAAATCAAGAAGGAGCATCAATTGTTGATGGTTGGTGAAACCACTAGTTTCAAGAAGGGCAAGGGCAAAAAGGGATGCTTCATGAAACGACAATTCAGCTGCTGCTCTAGTGAAGAAACCCAAGGTCGAACCCAAACCCGAGACTGAGTGCTTCTGTAATAAGGGAACAGCCACTGGAGCAGAATTACCCTAGATACTTGGTAGATGAGAAGGCTGGCAAGGTCGATAGAAGTATATTGGATATAAATTGTGTTAATATGTACTTTACTAGTACTCCTAGTAGCACCAGGGTATTAGATACCGGTTCAGTTGCTAAGTGTTAGTAACTCGAAATAAAAGCTACGGAATAAACGGAGACTAGCTAAACGTGAGCTGACGATATGTGTTAGAAGTGTTTCCAATGTTGATATGATCAAGCATCGCACGCTCCCTCTACCATCGAGATTGGTGTTTGCGTTGAGCATAGACATGATTGGATTATGTCTATCGCAATACGGTTATTCATTTAAGGAGAATAATGGTTACTCTGTTTATTTGAATAATACCTTCAATGGTCTTACACCTAAAATGAATGGTTTATTGAATCTCGATCGTAGTGATACACATGTTCATGCCAAAAGATAGTAATGATAGTACCACCTACTTGTGGCACTGCCACGTAAGTCATATCGGTATAAAACGCATGAGGAAGCTCCATGTTGATGGATCTTTGGACTCACTCATTTTTGAAAAGTTTGAGACATGCGAACCATGTCTATTGGTGTATATGCATGAAGAAACTCCATGCATATGGACCGTTTGAACTCACTTGATTTTGAATCACTTGAGACATGCAAATCATACCACATGGGCAAGATGACTGAAAGCCTCGTTTTCAGTAAAATGGAACTAGAAAGCAACTTGCTGGAAGTAATACATTTTGATGTGTGCAATCCAATGAGTGTTGAGGCATGTAGTGGATATCGTTATGTTTTTACTTCACAGATGATTTGAGTAGATGTTGAGTATATTTACTTGATGAATCACGAGTCTGAATTATTGAAAGGTTCAAGTAATTTCAGTGTGAAGTTGGAAGATCGTCGTGATAAGAGGATAAAAATATCTATGATATGATCATAGAGATGAATATCTAAATTACGAGTTTGGCACAGAATTAAGACATTGTGGAAATTGTTTCACAACTAATACAGCCTGGAACACCATAGTGTGATGGTGTGTCCGAACATCATAACTGCACCCTATTGGATATGATGCATACCATGATGTCTCTTATCGAATTACCACGATAGTTTATGGGTTAGGCATTAGAGACACCCACATTCACTTTAATTAGGGCACCACGTAATTCCGTTGAGAC
The DNA here is from genome assembly GCF_003073215.2 of Triticum urartu. Lineage (NCBI taxonomy): Eukaryota > Viridiplantae > Streptophyta > Magnoliopsida > Poales > Poaceae > Triticum > Triticum urartu. The sequence goes on along the minus strand of NC_053023.1, from coordinate 126,915,489 downwards.
AACACCGTATGAACTATGGTTTAGAGAAACCTAAGCTGTCATTTCTTAAAAGTTTGGGGCTATGACGCTTATGTGAAAAAGTTTCAGGCTGATAAGCTCGAACCCAAAGCAGATAAATGCATCTTCATAGGACACCCAAAACAGTTGGGTATACCTCCTGTCTCAGATCCGAAAGCAATAAAGGATTGTTTCTTGAATCGGGTCCTTTCTCGAGGAAAAATTTCTCTCGAAAGAATTGAGTGGGAGGATGGTGGAGACTTGATAAGGTTATTGAACCGTCACTTCAACTAGTGTATAGCAGGGCACAAAGAGTTGTTCCTATGGCACCTACACCAATTGAAGTGGAAGCTTATGATATTGATCATGAGACTTCAGATCAAGTCACTACCAAACCTCGTGGGATGAGAAGGATGCATACTACTTCAGAGTGGTACGTAATCCTGTCTTGGAAGTCATGTTGCTAGACAACAATGAACCTACGAGCTATGGAGAAGCGATGGTGGGCCTGGATTCCGATAAATGGGTTGAGGCCATATAATCCGAGAGAGGATCCATGTATGAAAACAAAGTGTAGACTTTGGAAGAACTAATTGATGGTCGTAAGGCTGTTGAGTGTAGATGGATTTTGAAAGGAAGACGGACAATGATGGTAAATGTCACCATTAAGAAAGCTCGACTTGTCGTTAAGATGTTTTCCGACAAGTTCAAGGAGTTGACTACGGTGAGACTTTCTCACTCGTAGCGATGCTAAGAGTCTGTTGGAATTGTATTAGCAATTACTGCATTATTTATGAAATCTTGCAGATAGGATGTCAAAACATTGTTTCCTCGATGATTTTTGAGGAAAGGTTGTATGTGATACAACCGGAAGGTTTTGTCAATCCTGAAATATGCTAATAGGTATGCAAAGCTCCAGCAATCCTTCTAAGGACTGGAGTAAGCATCTCGGAGTTGGAATATATGCTTTGATAAGATGATCAAAGATTTTGGGTTTATACAAAGTTTATGAGAAACTTGTATTTCCAAAGAAGTGAGTGGGAGCACTATAGAATTTCTGATGAGTATATGTTGTTGACATACTAATGGATCAGAAATGATGTAGGATTTCTGTAAAGCATATAGGGTTATTTGGAAAGTGTTTTTCAATGGAAAGCCTGGATTAAGCTACTTGAGCATTGAGCATCAAGATCTATAAGGATAGATCAAAACGCTTAATGGTACTTTCAAATGAGCACATACCTTGACATGATCTTGAAGGTGTTCAAGATGGATCAATCAAAGAAGGAGTTCTTGCCTGAATTGTAAGGTATGAAGTTAAGACTTAAAGCTCGACCACGGCAGAATAGAAAGGACGAAGGTCGTCCCCTATGCTTAAGACATAGGCTCTATAGTATGCTGTGCTGTGAACCGCACCTGAAATGTGCCTTGCCATGAGTCAGTCAAGGGTTACAAGAGTGATCCAAGAATGGATCACAGGATAGCGGTCAAAGTTATCCTTAGTAACTAGTGGACTAAGGAATTTTTCTCGATTATGGAGGTGGTAAAAGACTTCGTCGTAAAGGGTTACGTCGATGCAAGCTTAACACCTATCCGGATAGCTCTGAGTAGAGATACCGGATACGTATAATGGAGCAGCAACTTACAAATAGCTCCAAGTAGAACAGTTATTTGGAATAGCTCCAAATAGAACGTGGTAGCTGCATCTAGGAGATGACATAGAGATTTGTAAAGCACACACGGATCTGAAAGGTTCAGACCCGTTGACTATAACCTCTCTCACAAGCATAACATAATCAAACCCAGAACTCTTTGGGTGTTAGTCACATGGGGATGTGACCTTGAGTGTTAATCACATATCGATGTGAACTGGATTATTGACTCTAGTGCAAGTGGGAGACTGTTGGAAATATGCCCTAGAGGCAATAATAAATTGATTATTATTATATTTCCTTGTTCATGATAATTGTTTGTTATCCATGCTAGAATTGTATTGAAAGGAAACTCAGATACATGTGTGGATACATAGACAACACCATGTCCCTAGTAAGCCTCTAGTTGACTAGCTCATTGATCAATAGATGGTTACGGTTTCCTGACCATGGACATTGGATGTCGTTGATAACGGGATCACATCATTAGGAGAATGATGTGATGGACAAGACCCAATCCTAAGCCTAGCACAAGATCATGTAGTTCGTATGCTAAAGCTTTTCTAATGTCAAGTATCATTTTCTTGGACCATGAGATTATGCAACTCCCGGATACCGTAGGAATGCTTTGGTTGTACCAAACGTCACAATGTAACTGGGTGGCTATAAAGGTACACTATGGGTATCTCCGAAAGTGTCTGTTGGGTTGGCACGAATCGAGACTGGGATTTTTCACTCCGTGTGACGGAGAGGTATCTCTGGGCCCACTCGGTAGGACATCATCATAATGTGCACAATGTGATCAAGGAATTGATCACGGGATGATGTGTTACGGAACGAGTAAAAGATACTTGCCGGTAACGAGATTGAACAAGGTATCGAGATACCGACGATCGAATCTCGGGCAAGTATCGTACCGCTAGACAAATGGAATTGTATACGGGATTGATTAAGTCCTTGACATCGTGGTTCATCTGATGAGATCATCGTGGAACATGTGGGAGCCAACATGGGTATCCAGATCCTGCTGTTGGTTATTGACCAGAGAACGTCTCGGTCATGTCTGCATGTCTCCCGAACCCGTAGGGTCTACACACTTAAGGTTCGGTGACGCTAGGGTTATAGAGATATTAGTATGCGGTAACCCGAAAGTTGTTCGGAGTCCCGGATGAGATCCCGGACATCACGAGGAGTTCCGGAATGGTCCGGAGGTAAAGAATTATATATAGGAAGTGCTATTTCGGCCATCGGGACAAGTTTCGGGGTCATCGGTATTGTACCGGGACCACCGGAAGTGTCCCGGGGGTCCACCGGGTGGGGCCACCTGCCCCGGGGGGCCACATGGGCTGTAGGGGTTGTGCCTTGGCCTATATGGGCCAAGGGCACCAGCCCCAAGAGGCCCATGCGCCAAGAGAAGAGAAAAAGGGGAGAGTCCTAAAGGGGGAAGCCACCTCCGAGGTGCCTTGGGGAGGATGGACTCCTCCCCACCCTTGGCCGCACCCTTCCTTGGAGGAAGGGGCAAGGGCTGCGCCTCCCCCTCTCTCTTGGCCCTATATATAGTGGGGAAAAGGAGGAGCAAACCAATCTAAGGCCTGGCGCCTCCCTCTCCCTCCCGTGACACATCTTCCTCCTCCCGCAGCGCTTAGCGAAGCCCTGTTGGAATCCCGCTACTTCCACCACGCCGTCGTGCTGCTGGATCTCCATCAACCTCTCCCTCCTCCTTGCTGGATCAAGTCTTGGGAGACGTCTCCGTTCCGTACGTGTGTTGAACGCGGAGGTGCCGTCCGTTCGGCGCTAGGATCATCGGTGATTTGAATCACGACGAGTACGACTCCATCAACCCCGTTCTCTTGAACGCTTCCGCGCGCGATCTACAAGGGTATGTAGGTCCACTCCTCCCTCGTTGCTAGATGACTCCATAGATTGATCTTGGTGACACGTAGGAAAATTTTGAATTTATGCTACGTTCCCCAAACACTATGTACCACAGCTCAACTCAGCCTCTTGATGCTGATGACTGGCTCCGTGACATCACCTATGAGATGGAGTCTGCTGATGTAGCCCCTGCCAGCTATGTCACCTTTGCTTCCTTCTTCCTGAAGGGACCCACAGTTCAATGGTGGGACAGCCACAGGCGTACTCTGCCAGTTGGAACAATCATCACCTGGACAAACTTCCAAGCTGCTTTCCGTGCTCGCTTCATTCCTCAGGGAGTCATGGACCGTAAGAAGTGCGAGTTTCGCAACCTCACTCAGGGCAACAAAACTGTGGAAGCTTATCAGCGGGAGTTTCTAGATCTGTCCTGCTATGCTGAAGAAGACATTGCAACTGATGCATGCAGACAGGAGAAGTTCCGTGATGGCCTTCAAGCTGATATCAAGCTCTCACTTCTAGTGCATGACTTTGCTGATTTCACCACCCTGGTGAACAAGGCCATCAATGTCGAAACTGGTCTACAGGAATACTAGAGCTCTCATAGGCGCAACCGTGACACGGGCTCATCTTCGGGCCCGTCCTCGCAGAAGCGTAAGATATGGATTCCCAACAGCATGTACCAGCCAACTGCACCTCCCCCAAGGCAGTCCTATGCTGCCCCTCGTCTGCCTACTCCTCCAACTAGGCAGCCAAGGCTCCCAGGTCTGCCACCCCAAGCTCCTGTTCCCACTCCCATTAATGGTCTGTGCTACAAGTGTGGTCAACCAGGTCACCGTGCTAGGGATTGCAATCAGAACCAGAATCAACTGGCCCTCCCAGCAACTGGCCGTGGAAGCAACCAGCCCCGCAACAACAATGCCAAGTCTTATGGTCGTGTTCATGCCAACCACGTTGATCTCAATGAAGTTCTAGACCAGCCCGCTACCGTGATGGGTACACTCCTCGTAAATTCAGCACCAGCATCTGTTTTATTTGATACAGGTGCATCACATTCATTCATGTCAGAGGATTTTGCATTCATGCATGGCATTAAAAGTGAGGACCTGAACACTTCACTATTAGTACACACTCCCGCGGGCCAATGTCGGACCTCCATGATTTGCAACGACGTCCCCGTTGAAATCGATGGAGTGGAATTCCTTGCCTCTCCCATCGTACTGAAGTCTTGTAGCATCGACCTCATTCTGGGAATGGATTTGTTGAAAGCGCATACTGCTTCTATAGTTTGCGCCACTAAGGTCATCCATCTGCTACACTCTTCTGATGAAATAATTGCTTACCAAGCTCATCTAGTTCAGAACGCCGAGGCACGACTTTATGCCTTGAATGCGTTGAACGCTACACCACTCGAGGGCATTGAAAACATTCCCGTCGTTCGTGAATTCCAAGACGTCTTCCCAGAAGAACTTCCAGGGATTCCCCCTGCTAGAGCTGTCGAATTCATCATCGACTTGAAACCTGACACCACCCCTATAGCCAAACGACCCTACAAGATGCCGCCACATGAACTCATTGAGCTTAAGGAGGAAATCGACAAATCTCTTGTCAAAGGTTTCATTCGCCCAAGTTTCTCTCCTTGGAGAGCACCTTCTCTCTTTGTTAAGAAGAAGGATGGGACAAACCGATTAGTCCAAGACTACCGTCCTATAAACCAAGCTACCATTTAGAATAAATATCCTCTTCCTCGGATAAATGATCTTTATGATCAACTAGCTGGCTCATCAGTGTTCACCAAACTCGACTTGAGGTTGGGTTACCACCAGATCCGTGTTCATGAAGAGGACATCCCAAAAACCGCCTTCGTGACTCGGTATGGATCATACGAGTACACCGTCATGTCATTCGGCTTAACGAATGTGTCCGTCATGTGCAATGCTGGATATTTTAAAGGCCAAAGGTTTTGGGGACAGATGGATTTCATGGATCAAAATTCTCTTCACTTCTGCCTCATCTGCTATCTTGCTAAATGGTGTCCCTAGAAAAAAGTTTTATTGCCTTAGAGGTGTGAGACAGGGAGACCCCTTATCCCCTCTTCTGTTTGTGCTTGCTGCTGATCTCCTTCAGTCAGTTCTCAACAAGGCAATGCACATGGGATTGTTATCTTCCCCCTTGCAAGTGCAGTCATGCCCTGATTTCCCAATTGTCCAGTATGTTGATGACACCCTGGTTATTCTACAAGCAGATGCAAAGCAACTTCATTGTCTTAAAGCCCTCCTCAATACTTTTGCAGATGCCACTAGACTTAAAGTAAACTACAATAAATCCAGTATGATTCCAATAAATGTGCCAGAAGAGAAGATGGAGATTTTGGTAAATACTTTTTATTTCAAGAAGGAATCTTTTCTAATTCAATATTTGGGAACACCTTTAGGTCTTCATAAGCCTACTGTTGACCAATGTTTTCCTCTTGTCACAAGACTGCAAAAGAAACTTATGGGTTTGTCCTCATTTATGACAATGGCTGGAAGATTGTTGTTGGTGAAATCTGTCCTCAATTCTTTGTTGATCTATCTCATGGGATGCCTTGATGTGCCTGTCACAATCAAGACCCAGGCCATAAAGTACTTGAGACACTGCCTGTGGAGAGGCCCTGATCTGGAGGACCACAGACCTGCCATGGTGGCATGGAGCACTGTGTGTAGACCCAAAAATCAAGGAGGATTGGGTGTCATGGATATCTTCATCCAGAATAAGGCTCTGCTGCTTAAGAATCTGCACAAGTTCTATAACAGACACAATACCCCTTGGGTAAACCTGATTCGGGAATCATATTACAACAATGATACACTTCCTGGTAATAACTGGATTGGATCTTTTTGGTGGAAGGCAAACCTTAAGCTTATTGATAACTATAAGTCTTTGGCCAGATGCAACATAGGTGATGGCAAGAGTGCCTTCTTTTGGACTGATCTGTGGCACTCTACTTGTTTGCAAGACATGTTCCCTCATTTATTCTCTTTTGTGAAGAAAAAGAATGCTACTGTCCACAACATTCTCCAAGTAGAATATTTAGAGGATCTATTCCACCTTCCCCTGACTGTGCAAGCTTTCCAGGAATTTGAGGCTATGGAAGATATTTGTATTGATCTAAGGGCATCTGATACACTAGATTGCACTGATACTTGGAGCTACATTTGGGGAAATGAACACTTCTCAGTGGCTAAGGCCTATAAAGTCATGATGGGAGTAAAAATTGTGCCACAGCAGTTCAACTGGATCTAGAATTCCTCTTGTCAACCAAAACATAAGGTGTTTTTTTGGAGATTGCTGCATGACAGGCTCAATACCAGAAACCTTTTGAGAAGGAAAACTTTCCATTTGCCCAATTACAATTGTGCTATCAACAATTGTCCACAGGAAGAAACTCTTCACCATCTTTTCTGGACCTGCCCTTTTGTAGCTCGATGTTGGGACCTGATTTGCCCTTTAAGACAGCCAAATGCTTCAATTCTGGAAGCTTTTATTAATCTCAAGCAGAAGTTACATGTACCTTTTTTCATGGAGATAATCATCCTTGCTTCCTGGGCTATCTGGATCTCAAGGAACAACTTGATCTTCCAAGCAGTACAACCTAGCATTGAGAGGTGGAAAGCTATTTTCCTGGAAGAGCTAAATCTTCTAAGATTTAGAATTGAGAAGAGTTATGCTGGAGTTTATTGTTCCTGGCTTGACAATCTTGTACTGTAATCCTAGACCATAGCTTTTCTTTTTTTTCTTTTTTTCTTCTTTGCTCTTTGGCTTATCTCAAGCCTTTTGTATAGTGATACCTTTGTTTTCTCTGTTTTTTAATTAATAAAAATTGCAGTGGGGTTTTGCCCTACTATGTATAGTAAAAAAAACGAATGCACCCGCCACCTTCTCTCGTCTGATGAACTATATATTCATGGATTACCTCGACAAGTTCATCGTGGTTTATCTGGACGATATCCTTGTATTTTCCAAGAACAAGGAAGAACATGCTGAACATCTTCGTCTTGTGCTGGAAAAGCTTCGAGAGCATCAACTGTATGCTAAGTATTCCAAGTGTGAATTCTGGCTCCCTGAAGTAACCTATCTTGGGCATGTCATCTCCAAGGATGGTATTGCCGTCAACCCTGAACGAGTTCAGGCTATTCTCGATTGGACTCCTCCGAAGAATGTCAAGCAAGTCCAAAGTTTTCTCGGTCTCGCCAGCTATTGCCGTCGATTCGTCGAGAAATTCTCCAAGATTGCCAGGCCTCTGACTAATCTGTTGCATAAGGGTGTCAAGTTCGACTGGACAGACAAGTGTCAGGAAAGTTTCCAGGTGCTCAAAGACAAGTTGACTTCTGCCCTAGTGCTTGCTCCACCTTATACTAAGAAGGACTTCGTCATTTACTGTGACGCTTCCCTTCAAGGATTAGGCTGTGTCCTAATGCAAGAGTGCAGAGTGATTGCTTATGCCTCTTGTCAACTGCGCCCTCGCAAAGAAAACTACCCAGTTCACGACCTCGAGCTTGCTGCTGTCATTCATGCACTGAAGCAGTGGCGACATTACCTTCTTGGTAATCGTTGCGAGATCTTCACCGACCACCAAAGTTTGAAGTATCTTTTTACTCAGCCAGATTTGAACCTCCGTCAGCAAAGATGGATGGAGACTGTTGCAGACTTTGATGTGGGTATATCCTATATCCCCGGCAAGGCTAATGTAATGGCTGATGCCTTGAGCCGCAAGTCTTACTGCAATCACCTCCAGGTTCACAAAGTTCAGCCCTCGCTTGTCAAAGAATTTAGAAAGCTGAACCTTCATATTGTTCCTCCTGGAGCACTCGCCCCCCTCCCCAGAGTTTCAGAAGATGAATGCTCATGTTGTTACTAAGGGTTCTCTAAATACCCTGGCTATCGTACCAGATCTCGTAGCTGGTATAAAGACTATTCAAGGTTATGACTCTGAAGTCCATAAGATTAAACGTCATCTAGCAGAAGGAAAGCCCTCCTTCTTCTCTATCGCCGATGATGGCGCCTTGTACTTCAAAGGCCGCCTAGTGGTACCACATTCGAGGAAAAACCTGGATCAGACTAAAGAGGTTATGAAAGAAGCTCACGATACGCCTCTATCTATCTATCCTGGTAGTACCAAGATGAATCAGGATATTCGCCAGAGATTCTGGTGGTCTAACATGAAGCAGGACATTGCTCGTTATGTTGCTGAGTGTGACGTTTTCTGCTGTATCAAAGTAGAGCATCAAAGGCCTGCTGGAACTCTGCAACCTATCTCTATTCCTGAATGGAAATGGGACCATGTTGAAATGGACTTCGTCACTGGATTTCCCAAATCACAGAAAGGTAATGATGCTATTCTTGTCGTGACCAGCTTTCTAAAGTTGCACATTTTCTGGCGGTCAAAGAGACAATCACTGCTAGTAAGCTTGCTACTCTCTACATTTCCAGAATTGTTTCACTTCACGGTATTCCACTAGTTATTAGTTCAGACCGTGGTAGCTTATTCACTTCAAGATTTTGGGCAAGTTTCTAAGAAGCTATGGGAACTCATCTGTCGTTCAGTACGGCGTTTCATCCTCAGTCGCAAGGATAGGTTGAACGTGTCAACCAAGTTCTCGAAGACATGCTTCGAGCTTGTGTAATTTCCTTCGGCAAGAAATGGGAGGAATCTCTTCCATATGCCGAGTTCTCTTATAATAATAGCTATCAAGCTAGTCTGAAGATGCCCCCCTTCGAAGTGCTATATGGACGAAAGTGTCGAACCCCTCTAAACTGGTCAGAAACTGGGGAACGTCCACTCTTCGGTCCGGATATTATCCAACAGGCCGAAGAACAAGTCGTATTATTCGCGAGAATCTCAAGACTGCTCAGTCACGTCAGAAAAGTTAGTATGACCGTCATCACCAAGACATGGTCTATCAACCTGGCGAAAAGGCTTATCTTCGAGTTACACCAATGAAGGGTGCTCACCGCTTCGGGATCAAGGGCAAGCTAGCTCCTCGCTATATCGGCCCCTTCACTATTCTCGAAAGGCATGGAAAAGTGGCATATCAACTGGAGCTTCCGTCAAACCTTTCTCAGGTTCATGATGTGTTCCATGTGTCACAACTCCGACGATGCTTCAAGGATCCAATCCGAGCAGTGGATCATGAAGTGCTCGAGTTGCAACAGGACCTCTCCTATAAAGAGCATCCGGTCCGCATTCTCAACCAAGCTGAACGCTGCACACGTCAGAAGGCGATCAAGTTCCTCAAAGTCCAGTGGTCGAATCACTCTGAAGACGAAGCCACTTGGGAACGCGAGGACCGCCTGCGTGATGAATACCCCGCACTGTTTCCATCTACCTCCTAAATCTAGGGACGAGATTTCTTGTAGTGGAGGAGATTTGTAATGCCCGGATAATCATGCTACAGTAATCTCACGTTAATGGTGCCACGTCACCTCTGTCACTGTAGTTAATCTTGGTTTAATTCAAATCCGCTTCAAAATTCAAAAATTAAAATAAAGTCAACAATAAAAGTTTTTCAAAAATTGAAACAAAAAATGTTCGGAGTGTGCAGTTAAATGCTAGGGTAATTATAATAAAGCAAACACATTTTTATAAAATGACTAGATGATTTAAATGATTTAAAATAGAAAAGAAAATAAATAAAAAGAAAATAAACTACAAAAACAGAAAACAAAACAAAACTAAAAAGACTAAAAGGCCCCCTGGCCAACTGGGCCAGACGACCCAGCTCACTGGCCAGGCCGGCCCACCTGGCCCAGCCGGCCGACCCGCCCCTGCCTTATCCCCACGAGGGGGGGGGAACCCTAACTGACACTCCCCCCACTCCCCACTCGCTCGCCCCCACCCCCTCGCTCTGGATCTGGATCGGGAGGAGCCCCGATCCCCTTCTCCCTCGCTGCGCGCCCGACGCCGTCGCTCGTCGCCGCCTGGAGGCCATCGACGCCGCCTCGCCGGAGCCCCTCCCTCGCCGGCCTGCTTCCTCCTCTCCGCCGGCCTGCCTCCCCCTTGCCGCCTCGTCCTCGTCATCCACCCCACACCCCGCTGCCCTATCCCTATGGCCCAGTGAGCTCCGCCGCGCACCTCCCCTGCCCTCTCTCCCGCGCCGCGCCTCGGCCGCACGCCTCGCTGTTGCTGCGTGGCTCGCACGCCCGGTCCGCGCGTGGCCTCGCCCCGGCTCGCCCTGCGCCAGCTCACCGCGCCCCCGCTTCCCCGCACGCGCTCACCCCACGCCCCGCACCCTCCTGCCGCCCTTGCCCCATGCGCCGCCCGCGCACCGCATCCCCTTCCCCTGTTCTGCCGCGGCTAGGGGCGCGCGTCGCCCGCCCCTGCGTGCTCGCAGGCCCCCTGCAGCACCCGCACCTCCCGCTCGCCAAGCCCCGCGCCACCCGCCCCAGTCGCCGCTTCCCTGCCACTGGCCTCACCTCCAGCGTCTCGCGCTCGCTGGCGTTGACCGCGCCCTCCCCGGATGCACCAGGGCTTTGCCCTCCTGCGCCGCGGCCTCCTCCCCGCACTCGGCTGCGTCGCGCCTCGCGCCCACCTGCACCGCGCCTCGTGCGCCCCACCTGCACTGCGCCTCATGTGCCCCACCTGCCGCAACCCCGCCGGGCCTCCACGCGCGGCCGTGCTCGCCGCCGGCAGGCCGCCTTGGCCACTAGCCTCGCCCCGCCGCACTCCCTGCGGGCGAGCGCCCGCCCAGGCACACGTCGCCCTTCGCCCGTTAGCCGCCGCGCCCGTAACCGCGTGCCCGCTAAGGCCTCTGGGCCGATGACACGAGGGGCCCACCCCTGAGAATGAAAATGAAAGAAAATATACATAATAAATAATAAAAATAATTAATTAATTAATTAACTTAATTAATTCTGATTAAATTAATTAATTAAGATTAATTAATCAAATGACTAATTAACCTAGTTAACTACTGTTAATTAACTAACAGTGTATGACAGTGGGGCCCACCCCCCTTAATTAATACTAATTAGGTTAATTAATTTGTTTAATTAAAATGTGTCACTGACCAGTGGGACCCACTGGTCAGGTTGACTAGTCAACCCCTGTTGACTGCTGACGTCAGCATGACATCATGTGGATGTCATAAATCCAATTTTGAATTAATTTAAATAATTAATTAAATTCCAGAAATTAATAAAATCTTTAGAAAATCATATCTTTTAAATCGTAGCTCAGATGGAAAAACTTTGTACATGAAAGTTGCTCAAAACGACGAGACGAATCCAGATACGCAGCCCGTTCATCCGTCACTCATCCGTAGCATATCAAACACGCAACTTTCCCCCTCCGGTTCATCTGTCTGAAAATGCGAAACACCGGGGATATTTTCCCGGATGTTTCCCCCCTTCACCGGTACCACCTCATACCGCGTTAGGGCACACCTAGCTTTACACTTTGTCATGTCATGCATCGTCATGCATTTGTTTGCATTATATTTATTGTTTCTCCCCCTCTTCTCTCACTAGACACCGAGACCGACGCCGCTGCTACCCAGTACGACTACGGTGTTAACGACCCCTCTCTCTTGCCAGAGCAACCAGGCAAGCCCCCCCTTGATCGCCAGATATCGCCTACTCTCCTCTATACTGCTTGCATTAGAGTAGTGTAGCATGTTACTGCTTTCCGTTAATCCTATCCTGATGCATAGCCTGTCCTTGCTACTACTGTTGTTACCTTTACCTGTAATCCTAATGCTTAGTATAGGATGCTAGTTTATCATCAGTGGCCCTTCATTCTTGTCCGTCTGCCATGCTATACTATCGGGCCGTGATCACTCGAAAGGTGATCACGGGTATATACCATATACCTTATACATGATACATGTGATGACTAAACGACGGGTCGGCTCGTAGGAGTACCCGCGAGTGGATCTTTGTGGCGAAGCGACAGGGCAGGTTGAGACCACCTAGGAGGGAGGTGGGCCTGGCCCTGGTCGGCGTTCGCGGTTATTTCAAGATAACACATTTAACGAGATCTTGGTATTTGATCTGAGTCTGGCCACTGGCCTATACGCACTAACCATCTACGCGGGGACAGTTATGGGCACTCGACGTCGTGGTATCAGCCGAAACCTTCGTGATGTCAGCGACTGAGCGGCGCCCGCCGGATTGGAACGTAAGCCTGCTCTTGTATTAAGGGGGCTAGTTCTGCTTCCGGCCGCCCTCGCAACGTGCAGGTGTGCAATGGGCGATGGGCCTAGACCCCTACGCCATAGGATTTAGACTGGCGTGCTGACCTCTCTGATGTGCCTAGGTAGGGCTGCGATGTGTTGATCGTCCGAGGCCGGGCATGACCGAGCAAAGTGTGTCCGGCCAAATGGGATCGAGCGTGTTGGGTTATGTGGTGCACCCCTGCAGGGAAGTTAATCTATTCGAATAGCTGTGATCTTCGGTAACAGGATGACTTGGAGTTGTACCTTGACCTTATGACAACTAGAACCGGTTACTTAATAAAACACACCCTTCCAAGTGCCAGATACAACCGGTGATTGCTCTCTCACAAGGCGATGAGGGGAGGATCATCGGTTAGGATTATGCTATGCGATGTTACTTGGTGAACTTACCATCTACTCTCTTCTCCTGCTGCAAGATGGAGGTTACCAGAAACGTAGTCTTCGATAGGACTAGCTATCCCCCTCTTATTCCGGCATTCTGCAGTTCAGTCCACATATGATACCCTTATTCCTTTTGATACCAATGCATACATATGTAGTGTAGCTCCTTGCTTGCGAGTACTTTGGATGAGTACTCACGATTGCTTTTCTCCTCCTTTTTCCCCTTCCGATATCCAATTGTTGCGACCAGATGTTGGAGCCCAGGAGCCAGACGCCACCGTCGACGACGACTACTACAACACTAGAGGTGCCTACTACTACGTGCAGCCCGCTGACGGCGACCAGGAGTAGTTTAGGAGGATCCCAGGCAGGAGGCCTGCGCCTCTTTCGATCTGTATCCCATTTTGTGCTAGCCTTCTTAAGGCAAACTTGTTTAACTTATGTCTGTACTCAGATATTGTTGCTTCCGCTGACTCGTCTATGATCGAGCTCTTGTATTCGAGCCCTCGAGGCCCCTGGCTTGTAATATGATGCTTGTATGACTTATTTTATTTGTAGAGTTGTGTTGTGATATCTTCCCGTGAGTCCCTAATCTTGAACGTACACATTTGCGTGTATGATTAGTGTACGATTGAATCGGGGCGTCACAAGTACTCACGATTTGGCCAAGGGCTTATCCCTGGTGCGCCACTCGGAGCTGCTATCAGTGTCCCACGCGGAGTTTTCCGCGACGGAGGCATTCCCCTTTTTGGACGCCTCTGCCTCCAGATGCGTGGAGGCCGCCCTCTTCTTCCCTCCCCCTCCAGGGGAGAATTGCTCTCCTCCTCTTCCTCATCATCAGTGATGGGAGGGGAGTGGGTTTTGGCATCTTCGGACGTCACGTTCGAAGTGCCCTTATGGCGGAGACTACCTCTGGTCCCCCTGGCCTTCTTCTTGGCCTTCTTCTCCGGTGCTTGATAGGGCGCTGAAACCAGCATCTACATCAGAAGCGGGATAGCTGGTTCTTCGGGCAGCGGAGCCGGACACCGAATCGGCTCCGCCTTCTTTGTTCAGCCCTGAGGAAACAAATAGGGAAGCTTAGACATCTTCCTTGAGTAAGAAAGTAAAGGATATACCTTGAAATGCGGAAACCTTGCCGCACTAGCGGGATGGGTCAGGTCGTTCCCGCGGTCCTCGGTCGTCGCCGGCCATGTCTTGTTGGCCTTGAAGAGCACCTTCCAGATGTCTTCGTGCATAGTGCTGAAGAACTGTTGCAAGGTGGTTTCTTGGCCGGGTCGAACTCCCACAAGTGGCAAGTCCGGCTTTGGCACTGAAGGATCCGGCGAGTGAGCATCACCTGGATCACATTGACAAGCTTGACGTTCTTGTCCACCATGCTCTTGATGCACGTCTGAAGCGCTGTCAGCTCGTCCGACGAAGACCAGTCCAGGCCCTTCTCTATCCAGGAGGTGAGCCGCATCAGGGCGCCGGATTGGAATTCAGGAGCCGCGGCCCAGGTGGCGTCGCGAGGCTCTGTGACGTAGAACCACTGCTGTTGCCACACTTTGACGGTCTCCATGAAGGTACCTTTGGGCCATGTGACATTGGGCAGCTTGCTCACCATGACGCCTCCGCACTCTGCATGTTGGTCATCCACCACCTTCGGCTTC